>NW_027591829.1:5000-50000 GCF_964213995.1 Mustelus asterias | reverse complement strand
CCCGTGGGAGCGAGTCCCACATTCCCCCCCGTGGGAGCGAGTCCCACATTCTTCCCCACTCCCCCCGTGGGAGCGAGTCCCACATTCTCCCCCACTCCCCCGTGGGAGCGAGTCCCACATTCTCCCCCACTCACCCCGTGGGAGCGAGTCCCACATTCTTCCCCACTCCCCCCGTGGGAGCGAGTCCCACATTCTCCCCCACTCCCCCCGTGGGAGCGAGTCCCACATTCTCCCCCACTCCCCTTCAGTACTGACCCTCCCACAGTGCGGCGCTCCCTCAGCACTGACCCTCCCACAGTGCGGCGCTCCCTCAGCACTGACCCTCCCACAGTGCGGCGCTCCCTCAGCACTGACCCTCCCACAGTGCGGCGCTCCCTCAGCACTGACCCTCCCACAGTGCGGCGCTCCCTCAGCACTGACCCTCCCACAGTGCGGCGCTCCCTCAGCACTGACCCTCCCACAGTGCGGCGCTCCCTCAGCACTGACCCTCCCACAGTGCGGCGCTCCCTCAGCACTGACCCTCCCACAGTGCGGCGCTCCCTCAGCACCGACCCTCCCACAGTGCGGCGCTCCCTCAGCACTGACCCTCCCACAGTGCGGCGCTCCCTCAGCACTGACCCTCCCACAGTGCGGCGCTCCCTCAGCACTGACCCTCCCACAGTGCGGCGCTCCCTCAGCACTGACCCTCCCACAGTGCGGCGCTCCCTCAGCACTGACCCTCCCACAGTGCGGCGCTCCCTCAGCACTGACCCTCCCACAGTGCGGCGCTCCCTCAGCACTGACCCTCCCACAGTGCGGCGCTCCCTCAGCACTGACCCTCCCACAGTGCGGCGCTCCCTCAGCACCGACCCTCCCACAGTGCGGCGCTCCCTCAGCACTGACCCTCCCACAGTGCGGCGCTCCCTCAGCACCGACCCTCCCACAGTGCGACGCTCCCTCAGCACCGACCCTCCCACAGTGCGGCGCTCCCTCAGCACTGACCCTCCCACAGTGCGGCGCTCCCTCAGCACTGACCCTCCCACAGTGCGGCGCTCCCTCAGCACCGACCCTCCCACAGTGCGACGCTCCCTCAGCACCGACCCTCCCGCAGTGCGGCGCTCCCTCAGCTCTGACCCTCCCACAGTGCGGCGCTCCCTCAGCACTGACCCTCCCACAGTGCGGCGCTCCCTCAGCACTGACCCTCCCACAGTGCGGCGCTCCCTCAGCACCGACCCTCCCACAGTGCGACGCTCCCTCAGCACCGACCCTCCCGCAGTGCGGCGCTCCCTCAGCTCTGACCCTCCCACAGTGCGGCGCTCCCTCAGCACTGACCCTCCCACAGTGCGGCGCTCCCTCAGCACCGACCCTCCCACAGTGCGGCGCTCCCTCAGCACTGACCCTCACACAGTGCGGCGCTCCCTCAGCACTGACCCTCCCACAGTGCGGCGCTCCCTCAGCACTGACCCTCCCACAGTGCGGCGCTCCCTCAGCACTGACCCTCCCACAGTGCGGCGCTCCCTCAGCACTGACCCTCCCACAGTGCGGCGCTCCCTCAGCACTGACCCTCCCACAGTGCGGCGCTCCCTCAGCACTGACCCTCCCACAGTGCGGCGCTCCCTCAGCACTGACCCTCCCACAGTGCGGCGCTCCCTCAGCACTGACCCTCCCACAGTGCGGCACTCCCTCAGCACCGACCCTCCCACAGTGCGGCACTCCCTCAGCACTGACCCTCCCACAGTGCGGCGCTCCCTCAGCACTGACCCTCCCACAGTGCGGCGCTCCCTCAGCACTGACCCTCCCACAGTGCGGCGCTCCCTCAGCACTGACCCTCCCACAGTGCGGCGCTCCCTCAGCACCGACCCTCCCACAGTGCGGCGCTCCCTCAGCACCGACCCTCCCACAGTGCGGCGCTCCCTCAGCACTGACCCTCCCACAGTGCGGTGCTCCCTCAGCACTGACCCTCCCACAGTGCGGCACTCCCTCAGCACTTGCAGCTGCAGAATGCCAGCGTGTATGATATGGCTTGAGGCCTACTTGCTAGTCCGAGATGAAGCCTGCGACTTGCCCAGGTTGAGACGGCCGCGGACTCAAACTGTGTCCCATTGGCACAAGAGCATTAATGAGGCCGTAATGTCCCCACCCCCGTCCTCAGAGAACCCTCCAGGTCCAGAATTCGACGAGAATTGGGCTGTTAACCTGAAACTTACTGTCATCCGGATTTGGAGCGGCCAAGATGGCACTATGTTGTTTCTTAACTCTCTCCACATCTTCTGACAACTTCTCAATGCAACTCCGAATCTCTTCAACCTGTGGATAAACTCCAAAAGGATTGGCAACATTACTGAATGGCAGTCCCCAAATAATCCCACTGCCCCGCTCCCTCCCCATAGCCCTGTATCAATCCCCAAACTAATCCCACTGCCCCGCTCTCTCCCCATAGCCCTGTATCAAACCCCAAACTAATCCCACTGCCCCGCTCTCTCCCCATAGCCCTGTATCAAACCCCAAACTAATCCCACTGCCCCGCTCTCTCCCCATAGCCCTGTATCAATCCCCAAACTAATCCCACTGCCCCGCTCTCTCCCCATAGCCCTGTATCAATCCCCAAACTAATCCCACTGCCCCGCTCTCTCCCCATAGCCCTGTATCAAACCCCAAACTAATCCCACTGCCCCGCTCTCTCCCCACAGCCCTGTATCAATCCCCAAACTAATCCCACTGCCCCGCTCTCTCCCCATAGCCCTGTATCAATCCCCAAACTAATCCCACTGCCCCGCTCTCTCCCCATAGCCCTGTATCAATCCCCAAACTAATCCCACTGCCCCGCTCTCTCCCCATAGCCCTGTATCAATCCCCAAACTAATGCCACTGCCCCGCTCTCTCCCCATAGCCCTGTATCAATCCCAAACTAATCCCACTGCCCCGCTCTCTCCCCATAGCCCTGTATCAATCCCCAAATAATCCCACTGCCCCGCTCTCTCCCCATAGCCCTGTATCAATCCCAAACTAATCCCACTGCCCCGCTCTCTCCCCATAGCCCTGTATCAATCCCCAAACTAATCCCACTGCCCCGCTCTCTCCCCCATAGCCCTGTATCAATCCCCAAACTAATCCCACTGCCCCGCTCTCTCCCCATAGCCCTGTATCAATCCCCAAACTAATCCCACTGCCCCGCTCTCTCTCCCCATAGCCCTGTATCAAACCCCAAATAATCCCACTGCCCCGCTCTCTCCCCATAGCCCTGTATCAATCCCCAAACTAATCCCACTGCCCCGCTCTCTCCCCATAGCCCTGTATCAATCCCCAAACTAATCACACTGTCCCGCTCTCTCCCCATAGCCCTGTATCAAACCCCAAATAATCCCACTGCCCCGCTCCCTCCCCATAGCCCTGTATCAATCCCCAAACTAATCACACTGCCCCGCTCTCTCCCCATAGCCCTGTATCAATCCCCAAACTAATCCCACTGCCCCGCTCTCTCCCCATAGCCCTGTATCAATCCCCAAACTAATCCCACTGCCCCGCTCTCTCCCCATAGCCCTGTATCAATTCCCAAACTAATCCCACTGCCCCGCTCTCTCCCCATAGCCCTGTATCAATCCCCAAACTGATCCCACTGCCCCGCTCTCCCCCCATTCTCTATGTTGAGTGCTAATATTGAATCTGGTTCCAGCGCCCTTTCAGGCAGCGCCTTCCAGATCACAACAACCCCTTGCTTCGGGACAAATCTTTCCCCATCTCCCACATCTTCCCACACCCCGCCCTCTGATTGCCCCAATCCGTGACCCCCTGCCTCCCCTCCCCCTCCATTCACTGCAGACACTCTCTCCTCATTCACTCGATCGCGAACCAGTTCTTGATTCAGAGACGCCTCGATTCGACCTACCCCTTAACCTTCCCCCAGTTCCTCCCCGTCTCCCCGCACAGAAGTTCGTCTCAGGCAGGCCCATCATGCCACTAGGCCGGGGCAGAAGCCTGGGCTGAAATTAGAATCCTGCAGTGCAGAAGGAGGCCATTCAGCCCATCGAGTCTGCACCGACCACTATCCCACCCAGGCCCCATCCCCATAATCCAATGCATTTTACCCGAGCTAGTCCCCCTGACACTAAGGGGCAAGAACACCCTGGTTCCTCCCCATCATCCCAAATAAAGGTTTGGGTGAGACAGGCTCTTGACGCCACTAGGCCGGGACTGAAGCCTGGGCCTAAATTAGCCTCTCTCTCTCTCTGGGACTGGGAGGAGGCCCTGTTCTGGGCAGGGTGGCCCCAGTTCCTCCCGTCTCTCGAAACAAAGATTTGCCTGAGGCAGACACGTTACGCCACTAGGCCGGGGCTGAAGCTTGGGCCTAACTTTGCCTCTTTCTCTCTATCTCTCTCAGGGGCTGGGAAGAGGCTCCACTCCAAGGGAGAACACCCCCAGTTTCTCTCCATCTCTCTGTGCAGAGGTTTGTCTGAGGCAGACTCCCCACGCCACCAGGCCGGGATTGAAGCCTGGTCCTAACTTAGCCCCTCTCTCTCTCTCACATGCTCTCTGGAGCTGGGAAAAGACCCTGTTCTGGGCAAAATGCCCCCAGCTTCTCCCTGTCTCTCTGAACAAAGATTTGTCTGATGCAGGCTTCTTACGCTACTAGGCCGGGGCTGAAGACTTGGCCGTAATTAGCCTCTTTCTCTCTGGGACTGGAAGGACGCTCTGTTCCAGGAAAGGACCCTCCAGTTCCTGCCCGTCTCCCTGAACAAATATTAGTCTGAGGCAGGTTCGCAATGGCACTAGGCCGGGATTGAAGCCTGGGCCTAACTTAGCCTCTCTCTCTCTCGGCCTTGGAGGCCACTGCACTCTGCCAGATCCTTGATATGAGTCCCGTTCCGCCGGGAGGCTTCTGGGCTGGGTCCGAATTCCACGAGATACTTGCCTGCTCGAAGAACTCATCCATGAAGTGATCTCGATCGACATGGACAACCTCATCATCATCATCGCTGTCTTTACCCTGGGACAGAGAAAATACGGTTCAGGCGGAGGGAACGCAACGATGCCAAAGACGCAACGAGAGAGAATGGACCCAGCATTGGGGGAAGAGGGGGGAGAACTACTGACAAAGAGGATTCAGAGCATCTACATGTACCTCACTCTCAGGGAGATATCTGGACACTGACTGGTGTCTCTCAGTCCCCCCTCTCTCTCTCAGGGAGATATCTGGACACTGACTGGTGTCTCTCAGTCCCCACTCTCTCTCTCAGGGAGATATCTGTCCACTGACTGGTGTCTCTCAGTCCCCTCTCTCTCTCTCAGGGAGATATCTGTACACTGACTGGTGTCTCTCAGTCCTCTCTCTCTCTCTCTCAGGGAGATATCTGTCCACTGACTGGTGTCTCTCAGTCCCCTCTCTCTCTCTCAGGGAGATATCTGTACACTGACTGGTGTCTCTCAGTCCCCTCTCTCTCTCTCAGGGAGATATCTGTACACTGACTGGTGTCTCTCAGTCCCCTCTCTCTCTCTCAGGGAGATATCTGTACACTGACTGGTGTCTCTCAGTCCCCCCTCTCTCTCTCAGGGAGATATCTGTACACTGACTGGTGTCTCTCAGTCCCCTCTCTCTCTCTCAGGGAGATATCTGTACACTGACTGGTGTCTCTCAGTCCCCTCTCTCTCTCTCAGGGAGATATCTGTACACTGACTGCTGTCTCTCAGTCCTCTCTCTCTCTCTCTCAGGGAGATATCTGTACACTGACTGGTGTCTCTCAGTCCCCTCTCTCTCAGGGAGATATCTGTACACTGACTGGTGTCTCTCAGTCCCCTCTCTCTCTCTCTCTCTCAGGGAGATATCTGTACACTGACTGGTGTCTCTCAGTCCCCTCTCTCTCTCAGGGAGATATCTGTACACTGACTGGTGTCTCTCAGTCCTCTCTCTCTCTCTCAGGGAGATATCTGTACACTGACTGGTGTCTCTCAGTCCCCTCTCTCTCTCTCAGGGAGATATCTGTACACTGACTGGTGTCTCTCAGTCCTCTCTCTCTCTCTCTCAGGGAGATATCTGTCCACTGACTGGTGTCTCTCAGTCCTCTCTCTCTCTCTCAGGGAGATATCTGTACACTGACTGGTGTCCCTCAGTCCCCTCTCTCTCAGGGAGATATCTGTACACTGACTGGTGTCTCTCAGTCCCCTCTCTCTCTCTCAGGGAGATATCTGTACACTGACTGGTGTCTCTCAGTCCCCCCTCTCTCAGGGAGATATCTGTACACTGACTGGTGTCCCTCAGTCCCCTCTCTCTCAGGGAGATATCTGTACACTGACTGGTGTCCCTCAGTCCCCTCTCTCTCAGGGAGATATCTGTACACTGACTGGTGTCTCTCAGTCCCCTCTCTCTCTCTCAGGGAGATATCTGTACACTGACTGGTGTCTCTCAGTCCCCTCTCTCTCTCTCAGGGAGATATCTGTACACTGACTGGTGTCTCTCAGTCCTCTCTCTCTCTCTCAGGGAGATATCTGTACACTGACTGGTGTCTCTCAGTCCCCTCTCTCTCTCTCAGGGAGATATCTGTACACTGACTGGTGGGTCTCTCAGTCCTCTCTCTCTCAGGGAGATATCTGTACACTGACTGGTGTCTCTCAGTTCTCTCTCTCTCAGGGAGATATCTGTACACTGACTGGTGTCTCTCAGTCCTCTCTCTCTCTCTCAGGGAGATATCTGTACACTGACTGGTGTCTCTCAGACCCCTCTCTCTCTCTCAGGGAGATATCTGTACACTGACTGGTGGGTCTCTCAGTCTTCTCTCTCTCAGGGAGATATCTGTACACTGACTGGTGTCTCTCAGTTCTCTCTCTCTCAGGGAGATATCTGTACACTGACTGGTGTCTCTCAGTCCTCTCTCTCTCTCTCTCTCAGGGAGATATCTGTACACTGACTGGTGTCTCTCAGACCCCTCTCTCTCAGGGAGATATCTGTACACTGACTGGTGTCTATCAGTCCCCTCTCTCTCTCAGGGAGATATCTGTACACTGACTGGTGTCTCTCAGTCCCCTCTCTCTCTCTCAGAGAGATATCTGTACACTGACTGGTGTCTCTCAGTCCTCTCTCTCTCTCTCTCTCTCAGGGAGATATCTGTGCACTGACTGGTGTCTCTCAGTCCTCTCTCTCTCTCTCAGGGAGATATCTGTACACTGACTGGTGGGTCTCTCAGTCCTCTCTCTCTCAGGGAGATATCTGTACACTGACTGGTGTCTCTCAGACCCCTCTCTCTCTCTCAGGGAGATATCTGTACACTGACTGGTGGGTCTCTCAGTCTTCTCTCTCTCAGGGAGATATCTGTACACTGACTGGTGTCTCTCAGTTCTCTCTCTCTCAGGGAGATATCTGTGCACTGACTGGTGTCTCTCAGTCCTCTCTCTCTCTCTCAGGGAGATATCTGTACACTGACTGGTGTCTCTCAGTCCCCTCTCTCTCTCTCAGGGAGATATCTGGATACTGACTGGTGTCTCTCAGTCCCCTCTCTCTCTCTCAGGGAGATATCTGTACACTGACTGGTGTCTCTCAGTCCCCTCTCTCTCTCTCTCAGGGAGATATCTGTACACTGACTGGTGTCTCTCAGTCCT
The DNA here is from genome assembly GCF_964213995.1 of Mustelus asterias. Taxonomy (NCBI): domain Eukaryota; kingdom Metazoa; phylum Chordata; class Chondrichthyes; order Carcharhiniformes; family Triakidae; genus Mustelus; species Mustelus asterias. The sequence continues at coordinate 42,434 of NW_027591829.1, read as the reverse complement.
CTCTCTCTCTCTCTCAGGGGGATATCTGTACACTGACTGGTGTCTCTCAGTCCTCTCTCTCTCAGGGAGATATCTGTACACTGACTGGTGTCTCTCAGTCCCCTCTCTCTCAGGGAGATATCTGTACACTGACTGGTGTCTCTCAGTCCTCTCTCTCTCAGGGAGATATCTGTACACTGACTGGTGTCTCTCAGTCCCCTCTCTCTCTCAGGGAGATATCTGTACACTGACTGGTGTCTCTCAGTCCCCTCTCTCTCTCTCAGGGAGATATCTGTACACTGACTGGTGTCTCTCAGTCCCCTCTCTCTCTCAGGGAGATATCTGTACACTGACTGGTGTCTCTCAGTCCTCTCTCTCTCTCTCAGGGAGATATCTGTACACTGACTGGTGTCTCTCAGTCCCCTCTCTCTCTCAGGGAGATATCTGTACACTGACTAGTGTCTCTCAGTCCTCTCTCTCTCTCAGGGAGATATCTGTACACTGACTGGTGTCTCTCAGTCCTCTCTCTCTCTCTCTCTCTCAGGGAGATATCTGTGCACTGACTGATGTCTCTCAGTCCTCTCTCTCTCTCAGGGAGATATTTGTACACTGACTGGTGTCTCTCAGTCCTCTCTCGCTCTCTCAGGGAGATATCTGTGCACTGACTGGTGTCTCTCAGTCCTCTCTCTCTCTCTCTCTCAGGGAGATATCTGTACACTACCTGGTGTCTCTCAGTCCCCTCTCTCTCTCCCTCAGGGAGATATCTGTACACTGACTAGTGTCTCTCAGTCCTCTCTCTCTCTCAGGGAGATATCTGTACACTGACTGGTGTCTCTCAGTCCCCTCTCTCTCTCTGTGAGATATCTGTGCACTGACTGGTGTCTCTCAGTCCCCTCTCTCTCTGTGAAATATCTGTACACTGACTGGTGTCTCTCAGTCCCCTCTCTCTCTCTCTCTGTGAGATATCTGTACACTGACTGGTGTCTCTCAGTCCCCCCTCTCTCTCTCTCAGGGAGATATCTGTACGCTGACTGGGGTCTCTCAGTCCCCTCTCTCTCTCTCAGGGAGATATCTGTACACTGACTGGTGTCTCTCAGTCCGCTCTCTCTCTCTCTCTCTCTCAGGGAGATATCTGTACACTGACTGGTGTCTCTCAGTCCCCTCTCTCTCTCAGGGAGATATCTGTACACTGACTGGTGTCTCTCAGTCCCCTCTCTCTCTCAGGGAGATATCTGTACACTGACTGGTGTCTCTCAGTCCCCTCTCTGTCTCTCAGGGAGATATCTGTACACTGACTGGTGTCTCTCAGTCCCCTCTCTGTCTCTCAGGGAGATATCTGTACACTGACTGGTGTCTCTCAGTCCTCTCTCTCTCAGGGAGATATCTGTACACTGACTGGTGTCTCTCAGTCCCCCCCTCTCTCTCTCAGGGTGATATCTGCACACTGACTGGTGTCTATCAGTCCCCTCTCTCTCTCTCTCTCTCAGGGAGATATCTGTACACTGACTGGTGTCTCTCAGTCCCCCCTCTCTCTCTCTTAGGGAGATATCTGTACACTGACTGGTGTCTCTCAGTCCTCTCTCTCTCTCAGGGAGATATCTGTACACTGACTGGTGTCTCTCAGTCCCCTCTCTCTCTCTCAGGGAGATATCTGTGCACTGACTGGTGTCTCTCAGTCCCCTCTCTCTCTCTCTCTCTCAGGGAGATATCTGTACACTGACTGGTGTCTCTCAGTCCTCTCTCTCTCTCTCAGGGAGATATCTGTACACTGACTGGTGTCTCTCAGTCCCCTCTCTCTCAGGGAGATATCTGTACACTGACTGGTGTCTCTCAGTCCCCTCTCTCTCTCTCTCTCTCAGGGAGATATCTGTACACTGACTGGTGTCTCTCAGTCCCCTCTCTCTCTCAGGGAGATATCTGTACTCTGACTGGTGTCTCTCAGTCCTCTCTCTCTCTCTCAGGGAGATATCTGTACACTGACTGGTGTCTCTCAGTCCCCTCTCTCTCTCTCAGGGAGATATCTGTACACTGACTGGTGTCTCTCAGTCCTCTCTCTCTCTCTCTCACGGAGATATCTGTCCACTGACTGGTGTCTCTCAGTCCCCTCTCTCTCTCTCAGGGAGATATCTATACACTGACTGGTGTCTCTCAGTCCTCTCTCTCTCTCTCAGGGAGATATCTGTACACTGACTGGTGTCCCTCAGTCCCCTCTCTCTCAGGGAGATATCTGTACACTGACTGGTGTCTCTCAGTCCCCTCTCTCTCTCTCTCAGGGAGATATCTGTACACTGACTGGTGTCTCTCAGTCCCCTCTCTCTCTCTCAGGGAGATATCTGTACACTGACTGGTGTCTCTCAGTCCTCTCTCTCTCTCAGGGAGATATCTGTACACTGACTGGTGTCTCTCAGTCCCCTCTCTCTCTCTCAGGGAGATATCTGTACACTGACTGGTGTCTCTCAGTCCTCTCTCTCTCTCTCAGGGAGATATCTGTACACTGACTGGTGTCTCTCAGTCCCCTCTCTCTCAGGGAGATATCTGTACACTGACTGGTGGGTCTCTCAGTCCTCTCTCTCTCAGGGAGATATCTGTACACTGACTGGTGTCTCTCAGTTCTCTCTCTCTCAGGGAGATATCTGTACACTGACTGGTGTCTCTCAGTCCTCTCTCTCTCTCTCAGGGAGATATCTGTACACTGACTGGTGTCTCTCAGACCCCTCTCTCTCAGGGAGATATCTGTACACTGACTGGTGTCTCTCAGTCCCCTCTCTCTCTCAGGGAGATATCTGTACACTGACTGGTGTCTCTCAGTCCCCTCTCTCTCTCTCAGGGAGATATCTGTACACTGACTGGTGTCTCTCAGTCCTCTCTCTCTCTCTCTCTCTCAGGGAGATATCTGTGCACTGACTGGTGTCTCTCAGTCCTCTCTCTCTCTCTCAGGGAGATATCTGTACACTGACTGGTGTCTCTCAGTCCCCTCTCTCTCTCTCAGGGAGATATCTGGATACTGACTGGTGTCTCTCAGTCCCCTCTCTCTCTCTCAGGGAGATATCTGTACACTGACTGGTGTCTCTCAGTCCCCTCTCTCTCTCTCTCAGGGAGATATCTGTACACTGACTGGTGTCTCTCAGTCCTCTCTCTCTCTCTCTCAGGGGGATATCTGTACACTGACTGGTGTCTCTCAGTCCTCTCTCTCTCAGGGAGATATCTGTACACTGACTGGTGTCTCTCAGTCCCCTCTCTCTCAGGGAGATATCTGTACACTGACTGGTGTCTCTCAGTCCTCTCTCTCTCAGGGAGATATCTGTACACTGACTGGTGTCTCTCAGTCCCCTCTCTCTCTCAGGGAGATATCTGTACACTGACTGGTGTCTCTCAGTCCCCTCTCTCTCTCTCAGGGAGATATCTGTACACTGACTGGTGTCTCTCAGTCCCCTCTCTCTCTCAGGGAGATATCTGTACACTGACTGGTGTCTCTCAGTCCTCTCTCTCTCAGGGAGATATCTGTACACTGACTGGTGTCTCTCAGTCCCCTCTCTCTCTCAGGGAGATATCTGTACACTGACTAGTGTCTCTCAGTCCTCTCTCTCTCTCAGGGAGATATCTGTCCACTGACTGGTGTCTCTCAGTCCTCTCTCTCTCTCTCTCTCTCAGGGAGATATCTGTGCACTGACTGATGTCTCTCAGTCCCCTCTCTCTCTCTCTCAGGGAGATATCTGTACACTGACTGGTGTCTCTCAGTCCCCTCTCTCTCTCCCTCAGGGAGATATCTGTACACTGACTAGTGTCTCTCAGTCCTCTCTCTCTCCGGGAGATATCTGTACACTGACTGGTGTCTCTCAGTCCTCTCTCGCTCTCTCAGGGAGATATCTGTGCACTGACTGGTGTCTCTCAGTCCTCTCTCTCACTCTCTCTCAGGGAGATATCTGTACACTACCTGGTGTCTCTCAGTCCCCTCTCTCTCTCCCTCAGGGAGATATCTGTACACTGACTAGTGTCTCTCAGTCCTCTCTCTCTCTCAGGGAGATATCTGTACACTGACTGGTGTCTCTCAGTCCCCTCTCTCTCTCTGTGAGATATCTGTGCACTGACTGGTGTCTCTCAGTCCCCTCTCTCTCTGTGAAATATCTGTACACTGACTGGTGTCTCTCAGTCCCCTCTCTCTCTCTCTCTCTCTGTGAGATATCTGTACACTGACTGGTGTCTCTCGGTCCCCTCTCTCTCTCAGGGGGATATCTGTACACTGACTGGTGTCTCTCAGTCCCCCCTCTCTCTCTCTCAGGGAGATATCTGTACGCTGACTGGGGTCTCTCAGTCCCCTCTCTCTCTCTCAGGGAGATATCTGTACACTGACTGGTGTCTCTCAGTCCGCTCTCTCTCTCTCTCTCTCTCAGGGAGATATCTGTACACTGACTGGTGTCTCTCAGTCCCCTCTCTCTCTCAGGGAGATATCTGTACACTGACTGGTGTCTCTCAGTCCCCTCTCTCTCTCAGGGAGATATCTGTACACTGACTGGTGTCTCTCAGTCCCCTCTCTGTCTCTCAGGGAGATATCTGTACACTGACTGGTGTCTCTCAGTCCCCTCTCTCTCTCAGGGAGATATCTGTACTCTGACTGGTGTCTCTCAGTCCTCTCTCTCTCTCTCAGGGAGATATCTGTACACTGACTGGTGTCTCTCAGTCCCCTCTCTCTCTCTCAGGGAGATATCTGTACACTGACTGGTGTCTCTCAGTCCTCTCTCTCTCTCTCAGGGAGATATCTGTACACTGACTGGTGTCTCTCAGTCCCCTCTCTCTCAGGGAGATATCTGTACACTGACTGGTGTCTCTCAGTCCCCTCTCTCTCTCTCTCTCTCAGGGAGATATCTGTACACTGACTGGTGTCTCTCAGTCCCCTCTCTCTCTCAGGGAGATATCTGTACACTGACTGGTGTCTCTCAGTCCTCTCTCTCTCTCTCAGGGAGATATCTGTACACTGACTGGTGTCTCTCAGTCCCCTCTCTCTCTCTCAGGGAGATATCTGTACACTGACTGGTGTCTCTCAGTCCTCTCTCTCTCTCTCTCAGGGAGATATCTGTCCACTGACTGGTGTCTCTCAGTCCTCTCTCTCTCTCCCAGGGAGATATCTGTACACTGACTGGTGTCCCTCAGTCCCCTCTCTCTCAGGGAGATATCTGTACACTGACTGGTGTCTCTCAGTCCCCTCTCTCTCTCTCAGGGAGATATCTGTACACTGACTGGTGTCTCTCAGTCCCCCCTCTCTCAGGGAGATATCTGTACACTGACTGGTGTCCCTCAGTCCCCTCTCTCTCAGGGAGATATCTGTACACTGACTGGTGTCCCTCAGTCCCCTCTCTCTCAGGGAGATATCTGTACACTGACTGGTGTCTCTCAGTCCCCTCTCTCTCTCTCAGGGAGATATCTGTACACTGACTGGTGTCTCTCAGTCCCCTCTCTCTCTCTCAGGGAGATATCTGTACACTGACTGGTGTCTCTCAGTCCTCTCTCTCTCTCTCAGGGAGATATCTGTACACTGACTGGTGTCTCTCAGTCCCCTCTCTCTCTCTCAGGGAGATATCTGTACACTGACTGGTGGGTCTCTCAGTCCTCTCTCTCTCAGGGAGATATCTGTACACTGACTGGTGTCTCTCAGTTCTCTCTCTCTCAGGGAGATATCTGTACACTGACTGGTGTCTCTCAGTCCTCTCTCTCTCTCTCAGGGAGATATCTGTACACTGACTGGTGTCTCTCAGACCCCTCTCTCTCTCTCAGGGAGATATCTGTACACTGACTGGTGGGTCTCTCAGTCTTCTCTCTCTCAGGGAGATATCTGTACACTGACTGGTGTCTCTCAGTTCTCTCTCTCTCAGGGAGATATCTGTACACTGACTGGTGTCTCTCAGTCCTCTCTCTCTCTCTCTCTCAGGGAGATATCTGTACACTGACTGGTGTCTCTCAGACCCCTCTCTCTCAGGGAGATATCTGTACACTGACTGGTGTCTCTCAGTCCCCTCTCTCTCTCAGGGAGATATCTGTACACTGACTGGTGTCTCTCAGTCCCCTCTCTCTCTCTCAGGGAGATATCTGTACACTGACTGGTGTCTCTCAGTCCTCTCTCTCTCTCTCTCTCTCAGGGAGATATCTGTGCACTGACTGGTGTCTCTCAGTCCTCTCTCTCTCTCTCAGGGAGATATCTGTACACTGACTGGTGGGTCTCTCAGTCCTCTCTCTCTCAGGGAGATATCTGTACACTGACTGGTGTCTCTCAGTTCTCTCTCTCTCAGGGAGATATCTGTACACTGACTGGTGTCTCTCAGTCCTCTCTCTCTCTCTCAGGGAGATATCTGTACACTGACTGGTGTCTCTCAGACCCCTCTCTCTCTCTCAGGGAGATATCTGTACACTGACTGGTGGGTCTCTCAGTCTTCTCTCTCTCAGGGAGATATCTGTACACTGACTGGTGTCTCTCAGTTCTCTCTCTCTCAGGGAGATATCTGTGCACTGACTGGTGTCTCTCAGTCCTCTCTCTCTCTCTCAGGGAGATATCTGTACACTGACTGGTGTCTCTCAGTCCCCTCTCTCTCTCTCAGGGAGATATCTGGATACTGACTGGTGTCTCTCAGTCCCCTCTCTCTCTCTCAGGGAGATATCTGTACACTGACTGGTGTCTCTCAGTCCCCTCTCTCTCTCTCTCAGGGAGATATCTGTACACTGACTGGTGTCTCTCAGTCCTCTCTCTCTCTCTCTCAGGGGGATATCTGTACACTGACTGGTGTCTCTCAGTCCTCTCTCTCTCAGGGAGATATCTGTACACTGACTGGTGTCTCTCAGTCCCCTCTCTCTCAGGGAGATATCTGTACACTGACTGGTGTCTCTCAGTCCTCTCTCTCTCAGGGAGATATCTGTACACTGACTGGTGTCTCTCAGTCCCCTCTCTCTCTCAGGGAGATATCTGTACACTGACTGGTGTCTCTCAGTCCCCTCTCTCTCTCTCAGGGAGATATCTGTACACTGACTGGTGTCTCTCAGTCCCCTCTCTCTCTCAGGGAGATATCTGTACACTGACTGGTGTCTCTCAGTCCTCTCTCTCTCTCTCAGGGAGATATCTGTACACTGACTGGTGTCTCTCAGTCCCCTCTCTCTCTCAGGGAGATATCTGTACACTGACTAGTGTCTCTCAGTCCTCTCTCTCTCTCAGGGAGATATCTGTACACTGACTGGTGTCTCTCAGTCCTCTCTCTCTCTCTCTCTCTCAGGGAGATATCTGTGCACTGACTGATGTCTCTCAGTCCCCTCTCTCTCTCTCTCAGGGAGATATCTGTACACTGACTGGTGTCTCTCAGTCCCCTCTCTCTCTCCCTCAGGGAGATATCTGTACACTGACTAGTGTCTCTCAGTCCTCTCTCTCTCTCAGGGAGATATTTGTACACTGACTGGTGTCTCTCAGTCCTCTCTCGCTCTCTCAGGGAGATATCTGTGCACTGACTGGTGTCTCTCAGTCCTCTCTCTCTCTCTCTCTCAGGGAGATATCTGTACACTACCTGGTGTCTCTCAGTCCCCTCTCTCTCTCCCTCAGGGAGATATCTGTACACTGACTAGTGTCTCTCAGTCCTCTCTCTCTCTCAGGGAGATATCTGTACACTGACTGGTGTCTCTCAGTCCCCTCTCTCTCTCTGTGAGATATCTGTGCACTGACTGGTGTCTCTCAGTCCCCTCTCTCTCTGTGAAATATCTGTACACTGACTGGTGTCTCTCAGTCCCCTCTCTCTCTCTCTCTGTGAGATATCTGTACACTGACTGGTGTCTCTCGGTCCCCTCTCTCTCTCAGGGGGATATCTGTACACTGACTGGTGTCTCTCAGTCCCCCCTCTCTCTCTCTCAGGGAGATATCTGTACGCTGACTGGGGTCTCTCAGTCCCCTCTCTCTCTCTCAGGGAGATATCTGTACACTGACTGGTGTCTCTCAGTCCGCTCTCTCTCTCTCTCTCAGGGAGATATCTGTACACTGACTGGTGTCTCTCAGTCCCCTCTCTCTCTCAGGGAGATATCTGTACACTGACTGGTGTCTCTCAGTCCCCTCTCTCTCTCAGGGAGATATCTGTACACTGACTGGTGTGTCTCAGTCCCCTCTCTGTCTCTCAGGGAGATATCTGTACACTGACTGGTGTCTCTCAGTCCCCTCTCTCTCTCTCAGGGAGATATCTGTACACTGACTGGTGTCTCTCAGTCCTCTCTCTCTCAGGGTGATATCTGTACACTGACTGGTGTCTCTCAGTCCCCTCTCTGTCTCTCAGGGAGATATCTGTACACTGACTGGTGTCTCTCAGTCCTCTCTCTCTCAGGGAGATATCTGTACACTGACTGGTGTCTCTCAGTCCCCCCCTCTCTCTCTCAGGGTGATATCTGCACACTGACTGGTGTCTATCAGTCCCCTCTCTCTCTCTCTCTCTCAGGGAGATATCTGTACACTGACTGGTGTCTCTCAGTCCCCCCTCTCTCTCTCTTAGGGAGATATCTGTACACTGACTGGTGTCTCTCAGTCCTCTCTCTCTCTCAGGGAGATATCTGTACACTGACTGGTGTCTCTCAGTCCCCTCTCTCTCTCTCAGGGAGATATCTGTGCACTGACTGGTGTCTCTCAGTCCCCTCTCTCTCTCTCTCTCTCAGGGAGATATCTGTACACTGACTGGTGTCTCTCAGTCCTCTCTCTCTCTCTCAGGGAGATATCTGTACACTGACTGGTGTCTCTCAGTCCCCTCTCTCTCAGGGAGATATCTGTACACTGACTGGTGTCTCTCAGTCCCCTCTCTCTCTCTCTCTCTCAGGGAGATATCTGTACACTGACTGGTGTCTCTCAGTCCCCTCTCTCTCTCAGGGAGATATCTGTACTCTGACTGGTGTCTCTTAGTCCTCTCTCTCTCTCTCAGGGAGATATCTGTACACTGACTGGTGTCTCTCAGTCCCCTCTCTCTCTCTCAGGGAGATATCTGTACACTGACTGGTGTCTCTCAGTCCTCTCTCTCTCTCTCTCACGGAGATATCTGTCCACTGACTGGTGTCTCTCAGTCCCCTCTCTCTCTCTCAGGGAGATATCTATACACTGACTGGTGTCTCTCAGTCCTCTCTCTCTCTCTCAGGGAGATATCTGTACACTGACTGGTGTCCCTCAGTCCCCTCTCTCTCAGGGAGATATCTGTACACTGACTGGTGTCTCTCAGTCCCCTCTCTCTCTCTCTCAGGGAGATATCTGTACACTGACTGGTGTCTCTCAGTCCCCTCTCTCTCTCTCAGGGAGATATCTGTACACTGACTGGTGTCTCTCAGTCCTCTCTCTCTCTCTCTCAGGGAGATATCTGTACACTGACTGGTGTCTCTCAGTCCCCTCTCTCTCTCTCAGGGAGATATCTGTACACTGACTGGTGTCTCTCAGTCCTCTCTCTCTCTCTCAGGGAGATATCTGTACACTGACTGGTGTCTCTCAGTCCCCTCTCTCTCAGGGAGATATCTGTACACTGACTGGTGGGTCTCTCAGTCCTCTCTCTCTCAGGGAGATATCTGTACACTGACTGGTGTCTCTCAGTTCTCTCTCTCTCAGGGAGATATCTGTACACTGACTGGTGTCTCTCAGTCCTCTCTCTCTCTCTCAGGGAGATATCTGTACACTGACTGGTGTCTCTCAGACCCCTCTCTCTCAGGGAGATATCTGTACACTGACTGGTGTCTCTCAGTCCCCTCTCTCTCTCAGGGAGATATCTGTACACTGACTGGTGTCTCTCAGTCCCCTCTCTCTCTCTCAGGGAGATATCTGTACACTGACTGGTGTCTCTCAGTCCTCTCTCTCTCTCTCTCTCTCAGGGAGATATCTGTGCACTGACTGGTGTCTCTCAGTCCTCTCTCTCTCTCTCTCTCAGGGAGATATCTGTACACTGACTGGTGTCTCTCAGTCCCCTCTCTCTCTCTCAGGGAGATATCTGGATACTGACTGGTGTCTCTCAGTCCCCTCTCTCTCTCTCAGGGAGATATCTGTACACTGACTGGTGTCTCTCAGTCCCCTCTCTCTCTCTCTCAGGGAGATATCTGTACACTGACTGGTGTCTCTCAGTCCTCTCTCTCTCTCTCTCAGGGGGATATCTGTACACTGACTGGTGTCTCTCAGTCCTCTCTCTCTCAGGGAGATATCTGTACACTGACTGGTGTCTCTCAGTCCCCTCTCTCTCAGGGAGATATCTGTCCACTGACTGGTGTCTCTCAGTCCTCTCTCTCTCAGGGAGATATCTGTACACTGACTGGTGTCTCTCAGTCCCCTCTCTCTCTCAGGGAGATATCTGTACACTGACTGGTGTCTCTCAGTCCCCTCTCTCTCTCTCAGGGAGATATCTTTACACTGACTGGTGTCTCTCAGTCCCCTCTCTCTCTCAGGGAGATATCTGTACACTGACTGGTGTCTCTCAGTCCTCTCTCTCTCAGGGAGATATCTGTACACTGACTGGTGTCTCTCAGTCCCCTCTCTCTCTCAGGGAGATATCTGTACACTGACTAGTGTCTCTCAGTCCTCTCTCTCTCTCAGGGAGATATCTGTACACTGACTGGTGTCTCTCAGTCCTCTCTCTCTCTCTCTCTCTCAGGGAGATATCTGTGCACTGACTGATGTCTCTCAGTCCCCTCTCTCTCTCTCTCAGGGAGATATCTGTACACTGACTGGTGTCTCTCAGTCCCCTCTCTCTCTCCCTCAGGGAGATATCTGTACACTGACTAGTGTCTCTCAGTCCTCTCTCTCTCTCCGGGAGATATCTGTACACTGACTGGTGTCTCTCAGTCCTCTCTCGCTCTCTCAGGGAGATATCTGTACACTGACTGGTGTCTCTCAGTCCCCTCTCTCTCTCAGGGAGATATCTGTACACTGACTAGTGTCTCTCAGTCCTCTCTCTCTCTCAGGGAGATATCTGTACACTGACTGGTGTCTCTCAGTCCTCTCTCTCTCTCTCTCTCTCAGGGAGATATCTGTGCACTGACTGATGTCTCTCAGTCCCCTCTCTCTCTCTCTCAGGGAGATATCTGTACACTGACTGGTGTCTCTCAGTCCCCTCTCTCTCTCCCTCAGGGAGATATCTGTACACTGACTAGTGTCTCTCAGTCCTCTCTCTCTCTCAGGGAGATATTTGTACACTGACTGGTGTCTCTCAGTCCTCTCTCGCTCTCTCAGGGAGATATCTGTGCACTGACTGGTGTCTCTCAGTCCTCTCTCTCTCTCTCTCTCAGGGAGATATCTGTACACTACCTGGTGTCTCTCAGTCCCCTCTCTCTCTCCCTCAGGGAGATATCTGTACACTGACTAGTGTCTCTCAGTCCTCTCTCTCTCTCAGGGAGATATCTGTACACTGACTGGTGTCTCTCAGTCCCCTCTCTCTCTCTGTGAGATATCTGTGCACTGACTGGTGTCTCTCAGTCCCCTCTCTCTCTGTGAAATATCTGTACACTGACTGGTGTCTCTCAGTCCCCTCTCTCTCTCTCTCTGTGAGATATCTGTACACTGACTGGTGTCTCTCGGTCCCCTCTCTCTCTCAGGGGGATATCTGTACACTGACTGGTGTCTCTCAGTCCCCCCTCTCTCTCTCTCAGGGAGATATCTGTACGCTGACTGGGGTCTCTCAGTCCCCTCTCTCTCTCTCAGGGAGATATCTGTACACTGACTGGTGTCTCTCAGTCCGCTCTCTCTCTCTCTCTCAGGGAGATATCTGTACACTGACTGGTGTCTCTCAGTCCCCTCTCTCTCTCAGGGAGATATCTGTACACTGACTGGTGTCTCTCAGTCCCCTCTCTCTCTCAGGGAGATATCTGTACACTGACTGGTGTGTCTCAGTCCCCTCTCTGTCTCTCAGGGAGATATCTGTACACTGACTGGTGTCTCTCAGTCCCCTCTCTCTCTCTCAGGGAGATATCTGTACACTGACTGGTGTCTCTCAGTCCTCTCTCTCTCAGGGTGATATCTGTACACTGACTGGTGTCTCTCAGTCCCCTCTCTGTCTCTCAGGGAGATATCTGTACACTGACTGGTGTCTCTCAGTCCTCTCTCTCTCAGGGAGATATCTGTACACTGACTGGTGTCTCTCAGTCCCCCCCTCTCTCTCTCAGGGTGATATCTGCACACTGACTGGTGTCTATCAGTCCCCTCTCTCTCTCTCTCTCTCAGGGAGATATCTGTACACTGACTGGTGTCTCTCAGTCCCCCCTCTCTCTCTCTTAGGGAGATATCTGTACACTGACTGGTGTCTCTCAGTCCTCTCTCTCTCTCAGGGAGATATCTGTACACTGACTGGTGTCTCTCAGTCCCCTCTCTCTCTCTCAGGGAGATATCTGTGCACTGACTGGTGTCTCTCAGTCCCCTCTCTCTCTCTCTCTCTCAGGGAGATATCTGTACACTGACTGGTGTCTCTCAGTCCTCTCTCTCTCTCTCAGGGAGATATCTGTACACTGACTGGTGTCTCTCAGTCCCCTCTCTCTCAGGGAGATATCTGTACACTGACTGGTGTCTCTCAGTCCCCTCTCTCTCTCTCTCTCTCAGGGAGATATCTGTACACTGACTGGTGTCTCTCAGTCCCCTCTCTCTCTCAGGGAGATATCTGTACTCTGACTGGTGTCTCTCAGTCCTCTCTCTCTCTCTCAGGGAGATATCTGTACACTGACTGGTGTCTCTCAGTCCCCTCTCTCTCTCTCAGGGAGATATCTGTACACTGACTGGTGTCTCTCAGTCCTCTCTCTCTCTCTCTCACGGAGATATCTGTCCACTGACTGGTGTCTCTCAGTCCCCTCTCTCTCTCTCAGGGAGATATCTATACACTGACTGGTGTCTCTCAGTCCTCTCTCTCTCTCTCAGGGAGATATCTGTACACTGACTGGTGTCCCTCAGTCCCCTCTCTCTCAGGGAGATATCTGTACACTGACTGGTGTCTCTCAGTCCCCTCTCTCTCTCTCTCAGGGAGATATCTGTACACTGACTGGTGTCTCTCAGTCCCCTCTCTCTCTCTCAGGGAGATATCTGTACACTGACTGGTGTCTCTCAGTCCTCTCTCTCTCTCTCTCAGGGAGATATCTGTACACTGACTGGTGTCTCTCAGTCCCCTCTCTCTCTCTCAGGGAGATATCTGTACACTGACTGGTGTCTCTCAGTCCTCTCTCTCTCTCTCAGGGAGATATCTGTACACTGACTGGTGTCTCTCAGTCCCCTCTCTCTCAGGGAGATATCTGTACACTGACTGGTGGGTCTCTCAGTCCTCTCTCTCTCAGGGAGATATCTGTACACTGACTGGTGTCTCTCAGTTCTCTCTCTCTCAGGGAGATATCTGTACACTGACTGGTGTCTCTCAGTCCTCTCTCTCTCTCTCAGGGAGATATCTGTACACTGACTGGTGTCTCTCAGACCCCTCTCTCTCAGGGAGATATCTGTACACTGACTGGTGTCTCTCAGTCCCCTCTCTCTCTCAGGGAGATATCTGTACACTGACTGGTGTCTCTCAGTCCCCTCTCTCTCTCTCAGGGAGATATCTGTACACTGACTGGTGTCTCTCAGTCCTCTCTCTCTCTCTCTCTCTCAGGGAGATATCTGTGCACTGACTGGTGTCTCTCAGTCCTCTCTCTCTCTCTCTCTCAGGGAGATATCTGTACACTGACTGGTGTCTCTCAGTCCCCTCTCTCTCTCTCAGGGAGATATCTGGATACTGACTGGTGTCTCTCAGTCCCCTCTCTCTCTCTCAGGGAGATATCTGTACACTGACTGGTGTCTCTCAGTCCCCTCTCTCTCTCTCTCAGGGAGATATCTGTACACTGACTGGTGTCTCTCAGTCCTCTCTCTCTCTCTCTCAGGGGGATATCTGTACACTGACTGGTGTCTCTCAGTCCTCTCTCTCTCAGGGAGATATCTGTACACTGACTGGTGTCTCTCAGTCCCCTCTCTCTCAGGGAGATATCTGTCCACTGACTGGTGTCTCTCAGTCCTCTCTCTCTCAGGGAGATATCTGTACACTGACTGGTGTCTCTCAGTCCCCTCTCTCTCTCAGGGAGATATCTGTACACTGACTGGTGTCTCTCAGTCCCCTCTCTCTCTCTCAGGGAGATATCTGTACACTGACTGGTGTCTCTCAGTCCCCTCTCTCTCTCAGGGAGATATCTGTACACTGACTGGTGTCTCTCAGTCCTCTCTCTCTCAGGGAGATATCTGTACACTGACTGGTGTCTCTCAGTCCCCTCTCTCTCTCAGGGAGATATCTGTACACTGACTAGTGTCTCTCAGTCCTCTCTCTCTCTCAGGGAGATATCTGTACACTGACTGGTGTCTCTCAGTCCTCTCTCTCTCTCTCTCTCTCAGGGAGATATCTGTGCACTGACTGATGTCTCTCAGTCCCCTCTCTCTCTCTCTCAGGGAGATATCTGTACACTGACTGGTGTCTCTCAGTCCCCTCTCTCTCTCCCTCAGGGAGATATCTGTACACTGACTAGTGTCTCTCAGTCCTCTCTCTCTCTCCGGGAGATATCTGTACACTGACTGGTGTCTCTCAGTCCTCTCTCGCTCTCTCAGGGAGATATCTGTGCACTGACTGGTGTCTCTCAGTCCTCTCTCTCACTCTCTCTCAGGGAGATATCTGTACACTACCTGGTGTCTCTCAGTCCCCTCTCTCTCTCCCTCAGGGAGATATCTGTACACTGACTAGTGTCTCTCAGTCCTCTCTCTCTCTCAGGGAGATATCTGTACACTGACTGGTGTCTCTCAGTCCCCTCTCTCTCTCTGTGAGATATCTGTGCACTGACTGGTGTCTCTCAGTCCCCTCTCTCTCTGTGAAATATCTGTACACTGACTGGTGTCTCTCAGTCCCCTCTCTCTCTCTCTCTCTGTGAGATATCTGTACACTGACTGGTGTCTCTCGGTCCCCTCTCTCTCTCAGGGGGATATCTGTACACTGACTGGTGTCTCTCAGTCCCCCCTCTCTCTCTCTCAGGGAGATATCTGTACGCTGACTGGGGTCTCTCAGTCCCCTCTCTCTCTCTCAGGGAGATATCTGTACACTGACTGGTGTCTCTCAGTCCGCTCTCTCTCTCTCTCTGTCTCAGGGAGATATCTGTACACTGACTGGTGTCTCTCAGTCCCCTCTCTCTCTCAGGGAGATATCTGTACACTGACTGGTGTCTCTCAGTCCCCTCTCTCTCTCAGGGAGATATCTGTACACTGACTGGTGTCTCTCAGTCCCCTCTCTGTCTCTCAGGGAGATATCTGTACACTGACTGGTGTCTCTCAGTCCCCTCTCTGTCTCTCAGGGAGATATCTGTACACTGACTGGTGTCTCTCAGTCCTCTCTCTCTCAGGGAGATATCTGTACACTGACTGGTGTCTCTCAGTCCCCCCCTCTCTCTCTCAGGGTGATATCTGCACACTGACTGGTGTCTATCAGTCCCCTCTCTCTCTCTCTCTCTCAGGGAGATATCTGTACACTGACTGGTGTCTCTCAGTCCCCCCTCTCTCTCTCTTAGGGAGATATCTGTACACTGACTGGTGTCTCTCAGTCCTCTCTCTCTCTCAGGGAGATATCTGTACACTGACTGGTGTCTCTCAGTCCCTTCTCTCTCTCTCAGGGAGATATCTGTGCACTGACTGGTGTCTCTCAGTCCCCTCTCTCTCTCTCTCTCTCAGGGAGATATCTGTACACAGACTGGTGTCTCTCAGTCCCCCCTCTCTCTCTCAGGGAGATATCTGTACACTGACTGGTGTCTCTCAGTCCCCCCTCTCTCTCTCAGGGAGATATCTGTACACTGACTGGTGTCTCTCAGTCCCCCCTCTCTCTCTCAGGGAGATATCTGTACACTGACTGGTGTCTCTCAGCCCCAAGGTGATATGAACCGTGAAGGATTACACAGTACGAATTTCCTATGTAAACATGTCACGCTGCAGTTCTGACCTCCCACCACTTGAGGCGCCAATGAAAATTGCTGAAGCAGCCCTCATCATGGCAGGGTCTGGAGTGACTGGGGAGGGGTTGCTAGGGGGATGCGAGGTGTAGGGGGTGAAGGGTCGACATAAGGTCATCACCTACCTCTGAGGTTGGAGGTTAGGAATTGTCCGCGCAGTATCCTGGTGATATTTAAGCATTCAAACGGAAAAAAGAATTGGAACAGAAAGTAAAAGACAGGACAAAAACGGTCTCTCACAAACTCGAGAAAAGGAAAAACCGAATTAAAAATGTAACTGTCACATTCGGAAAATTCAACACACATTCAGAAACAGACGGAGGATCCAAGCAGCATCACACTGTATCTAACCCCGTGCTGTACCTGTCCTGGGAGTGTTTGATGGGGACAGTGTCGAGGGAGCTTTACTCTGTATCTAACCCCGTGCTGTACCTGCCCTGGCAGTGTTTGATGGGGACAGTGTAGAGGGAGCTTTACTCTGTATCTAACCCCGTGCTGTACTTGTCCTGGGAGTGTTTGATGGGGACAGTGTAGAGGGAGCTTTACTCTGTATCTAACCCCGTGCTGTACCTGTCCTGGGAGTGTTTGATGGGGACAGTGTAGAGGGAGCTTTACTCTGTATCTAACCCCGTGCTGTACCTGTCCTGGGAGTGTTTGATGGGGGACAGTGTAGAGGGAGCTTTACTCTGTATCTAACCCCGTGCTGTACCTGTTCTGGGAGTGTTTGATGGGGACAGTGTGGAGGGAGCTTTACTCTGTATCTAACCCCGTGCTGTACCTGTCCTTGGAGTGTTTCATGGGGGACAGTGTAGAGGGAGCTTTACTCTGTATCTAACCCCGTGCTGTACCTGTTCTGGGAGTGTTTGATGGGGACAGTGTGGAGGGAGCTTTACTCTGTATCTAACCCCGTGCTGTACCTGTCCTGGGAGTGTTTGATGGGGACAGTGTGGAGGGAGCTTTACTCTGTATCTAACCCCGTGCTGTACCTGTCCTGGGAGTGTTTGATGGGGGACAGTGTAGAGGGAGCTTTACTCTGTATCTAACCCCGTGCTGTACCTGTCCTGGGAGTGTTTGATGGGGGGACAGTGTAGAGGGAGCTTTACTCTGTATCTAACCACGTGCTGTCCCTGTCCTGGGAGTGTTTGATGGGGGACAGTGTAGAGGGAGCTTTACTCTGTATCTAACCCCGTGCTGTACCTGTCCTGGGAGTGTTTGATGGGGACAGTGTAGAGGGAGCTTTACTCTGTATCTAACCCCGTGCTGTACCTGTCCTGGGAGTGTTTGATGGGGGACAGTGTAGAGGGAGCTTTACTCTGTATCTAACCCCGTGCTGTACCTGTCCTGGGAGTGTTTGATGGGGACAGTGCAGAGGGAGCTTTACTCTGTATCTAACCCCGTGCTGTACCTGTCCTGGGAGTGTTTGATGGGGACAGTGTAGAGGGAGCTTTACTCTGTATCTAACCCCGTGCTGTCCCTGTCCTGGGAGTGTTTGATGGGGACAGTGTAGAGGGAGCTTTACTCTGTATCTAACCCCGTGCTGTACCTGTCCTGGGAGTGTTTGATGGGGACAGTGTCGAGGGAGCTTTACTCTGTATCGAACCCCGTGCTGTACCTGTCCTGGGAGTGTTTGATGGGGACAGTGTAGAGGGAGCTTTACTCTGTATCTAACCCCGTGCTGTGCCTGTCCTGGGAGTGTTTGATGGGGACAGTGTAGAGGGAGCTTTACTCTGTATCTAACCCCGTGCGGTACCTGTCCCGGGAGTGTTTGATGGGGGGACAGTGTAGAGGGAGCTTTACTCTGTATCTAACCCCGTGCTGTACTTGTCCTGGGAGTGTTTGATGGGGGACAGCGTCGAGGAAGCTTTACTCTGTATCTGACGCCGTGCTGTACCTGTCATGGGAGTGTTTGATGGGGGAGAGTGGAGAGGGAGCTTTACTCTGTTTCTAACCCCGTGCTGTACCTGTCCGGTGGATCTGAGAGCGTTACAGTGAGGAGTGATATACCCAGCACCCCTCACTGTAACACTCTGATATATCCCACACCCCTCACTGTAACACTCTGATATACCCCACATCCCTCACTGTCACACTCTGATATACCCCACACCCCTCACGGTAACAAATTGATATACCCCACACCCCTCACTGGAACACTTCGATATACCACAAAACCCTTCACTGCAACACTCTGATATACACCACACCCCTCACTGTAACACTGATATACCCCACACCCCTCACTGTAACACTCTCATATAACCCCACACCCCTCACTGTAACACTCTGATATACCCCACACCCCTCACTGTAACACTCTGATAGACCCCACACCCCTCACTGTAACACTCTGATATACCCCACACCCCTCACTGTAACACTCTGATATACCCCACACCCCTCACTGTAACACTCTGATATACCCCACACCCCTCACTGTAACACTGATATATCCCACACCCCTCACTGTAACACTCTGATATACCCCACACCCCTCACTGTAACACTGATATATCCCACACCCCTCACTGTAACACTCTGATATACCCCACACCCCTCACTGTAACACTCTGATATAACCCACACAACTCACTGTAACACTGATATACCCCACACCCCTCACTGTAACACTCTCATATAACCCCACACCCCTCACTGTAACACTCTGATATACCCCACACCCCTCACTGTAACACTCTCATATAACCCCACACCCCTCACTGTAACACTCTGATATACCCCACACCCCTCACTGTAACACTCTGATATATCCCACACCCCTCACTGTAACACTCTGATATATCCCACACCCCTCACTGTAACACTCTGATATACCCCACACCCCTCACTGTAACACTCTGATATATCCCACACCCCTCACTGTAACACTCTGATATACCCCACACCCCTCACTGTAACACTCTGATATATCCCAAACCCCTCACTGTAACACTCTGATATACCCCACACCCCTCACTGTAACACTCTGATATACCCCACACCCCTCACTGTAACACTCTGATATACCCCACACCCCTCACTGTAACACTCTGATATACACCACACCCCTCACTGTAACACACTGATATACCCCACACCCCTCACTGTAACACTCTGATATACCCCACACCCCTCACTGTAACACTCTGATATACCCCACAACCCTCACTGTAACACTCTGATATACCCACACCCCTCACTGTAACACTCTGGTACACCCCACAACCCTCACTGTAACAATCTGATACATCCCACACCCCTCACTGTAACACTCTGATATACCCACACCCCTCACTGTAACTCTCTGATATACCCCACACCCCGCACTGTAACACTCTGATATACCCCACACCCCTCACTGTAACACTCTGATATACCCCACACACCTCACTGTAACACTTCGATATACCACAAAACCCTTCACTGCAACACTCTGATATACCCCACACCCCTCACTGTAACACTCTGATATATCCCACACCCCTCACTGTAACACTCTGATAGACCCCACACCCCTCACTGTAACACTCTGATATACTCCACACCCCTCACTGTAACACTCTGATATCCCCCACATCCCTCACTGTAACACTCTGATATACCCCACACCCCTCACTGTAACACTCTGATATACCCCACACCCCTCACTGTAACTCTCTGATATACCCCACACCCCCTCACTGTAACACTCTGTTATATACCACACCCCTCACTGTAAAACTCTGATATACCCCACACCCCTCACTGTAACACTCTGATATACCCACACCCCTCACTGTAACACTCTGATATACCCACACCCCTCACTGTAACACTCTGATATACCCCACACCCCTCACTGTAAAACTCTGATATACCCCACACACCTCACTGTAACACTCTGATATACCCACAATCCTCACTGTAAAACTCTGATATACCCCACACACCTCACTGTAACACTCTGATATGCCCCACACCCCTCACTGTAACACTCTGATACACCCCACACCCCTCACTGTAAAACTCTGATATACCCCACACACCTCACTGTAACACTCTGATATACCCCACACCCCTCACTGTAACACTCTGATACACCCCACACCCCTCACTGTAACACTCCGATATACCACACACCCCTCACTGTAAAACTCTGATATACCCCACACACCTCACTGTAACACTCTGATATACCCCACACCCCTCACTGTAACACTCTGATACACCCCACAACCCTCACTGTAACACTCCGATATACCCCACACCCCTCACTGTAAAACTCTGATATACCCCACACACCTCACTGTAACACTCTGATATGCCCCACACCCCTCACTGTAACACTCTGATATATACCACACCCCTCACTGTCACACTGATATACCCCACACCCCTCACTGTAAAACTCTGATATACCCCACACACCTCACTGTAACACTCTGATATACCCCACACCCCTCACTGTAACACTCTGATATACCCCACACCCCTCACTGTCACACTGATATACCCCACACCCCTCACTGTAACATTCTGATATACCCCACACCCCTCACTGTAACACTCTGATATACCCCACACCCCTCACTGTAACTCTGATATACCCCACACCCCTCACTGTAACACTCTGACATACCCACACCCCTCACTGTAACACTCTGATATACCCCACACCCCTCACTTTAAAACTCTGATATACCCCACACCCCTCAATGTAACACTCTGATATATCCCACACCCCTCACTGTAACACTCTGATATACCCCACACCCTCACTGTAACACTCTGATACACCCCTCACTGTAACACTCCGATATATCCCACACCCTCACTGTAACACTCTGATACACCCCTCACTGTAACACTCCGATATATCCCACACCCCTCACTGTAACACACTGATATACCCCACACCCTTCACTGTAACTCTCTGATATATCCCACACCCCTCACTGTAACACTCTGATATATCCCACATCCCTCACTGTAACTCTCTGATAGACCCCATACCCTTCACTGTAACACTCTGATATATCCCACACCCCTCACTGTAACACTCTGATATATCCGACACCCCTCACTGTAACACTCTGATATAACCCACACCCCTCACTGTAACACTCTGATATACCCCACACCCCTCACTGTAACACTCTGATATATCCCACACCCCTTACTGTAACACTCTTATATACCCCACACCCCTCACTGTAACACACTGATATACCCCACACCCTTCACTGTAACACTCTGATATACCCCACACCCTTCACTGTAACACTCTGATATACCCCACACCCCTCACTGTAACACTCTGATATATCCCACACCCCTCACTGTAACACTCTGATATACCCCACACCCTTCACTGTAACACTCTGATATATCCCACACCCTTCACTGTAACACTCTGATATACCCCACACCCCTCACCGTAACACTCTGACATACCCCACACCCCTCACTGTTACACTCTGATATACCCCACACCCCTCACTGTAACTCTCTGATATACCCCACACCCCTCAATGTAACACTCTGATATACCCCTCACTGTAACACTCTGATATAACCCACACCGCTCACTGTAACACTCTGATATACCCCACACCCCTCACTGTAACACTCTGATATATCCCACACCCCTCACTGTAACACTCTGATATACCCCACACCCCTCACTGTAACACTCTGATATACCCCACACCCCTCACTGTAACTCTGATATACCCCACACCCCTCACTGTAACACTCTGATATATCCCACACCCCTCACTGTAACACTCTGATATATCCCACACCATATCACTGTAACACTCTGATATAGCCCACACCGCTCACTGTAACACTCTGATATACCCCACACCCCTCACTGTAACTCTGATATACCCCACACCCCTCACTGTAACACTCTGATATACCCCACACCCCTCACTGTAACACTCTGATATATCCCACACCCCTCACTGTAACACTCTGATATATCCCACACCCCTCACTGAAACACTGATATACCCCACACACCTCACTGAAACACTGATATACCACACACCCCTCACTGTAACACTCTGATATAACCCCACACCCCTCACTGTAACACTCTGATATATCCCACACCCCTCACTGTAACACTCTGATATATCCCACACCCCTCATTGTAACACTCCGATATACCCCACACCCCTCACTGTAACACTCTGATATACCCCACACCCCTCACTGTAACAGTCTGATATACCCCACACCCCTCACTGTAACACTCTGATATACCCCACACCCCTCACTGTAACACTCTGATATACCCACACCCCTCACTGTAACACTCTGTTATATCCCACACCCCTCACTGTAACACTCTGATATATCCCACACCCCTCACTGTAACACTCTGATATAACCCACACCCCTCACTGTAACACTCTGATATACCCCACACCCCTCACTGTAACACTCTGATATACCCCACACCCCTCACTGTAACACTCTGATATATCCCACACCCCTCACTGTAACACTCTAATATATCCCACACCCCTCACTGTAACACTCTGATATAACCCACACCCCTCACTGTAACACTCTGATATAACCCACACCCCTCACTGTAACACTCTGATATACCCCACACCCCTCACTGTAACACTCTGATATACCCCACACCCCTCACTGTAACACTCTGATATATCCCACACCCCTCACTGTAACACTCTGGTATACCCCACACCCCTCACTGTAACACTCTGATCTCCCCCACACCCCTCACTGTAACACTCTGATATACCCCACACCCCTCACTGTAACACTCTGATATACCCCACACCCCTCACTGTAACACTCTGATATACCCCACACCCCTCACTGCAACACTCTGATAAACCCCACACCCCCCTCACTGTAACACTCTGTTATATCCCACACCCCTGACTGTAACACTCTGATATATCCCACACCCCTCACTGTAACACTCTGATATACCCCACACCCCTCACTGTAACACTCTGATATACCCCACACCCCTCACTGTAACACTCTGATATATCCCACACCCCTCACTGTTACACTCTGATATACCCCACACCCCTCACTGTAACACTCTGATCTCCCCCACACCCCTCACTGTAACACTCTGATATACCCCACACCCAACACTGTAACACTCTGATATACCCCACACCCCTCACTGTAACACTCTGATATATCCCACTCCCCTCACTGTAACACTCTGATATACCCCACACCCCTCACTGTAACACTCTGATATATCCCACTCCCCTCACTGTAACACTCTGATATACCCCACACCCCTCACTGTAACACTCTGATATACCCCACACCCCTCACTGTAACACTCCGATATATCCCACACCCTCACTGTAACACTCTGATACACCCCTCACTGTAACACTCTGATATATCCCACACCCCTCACTGTGACACACTGATATACCCCACACCCTTCACTGTAACTCTCTGATATATCCCACACCCCTCACTGTAACACTCTGATATATCCCACACCCCTCACTGTAACTTTCTGATAGACCCCATACCCTTCACTGTAACACTCTGATATATCCCACACCCCTCACTGTAACACTCTGATATATCCGACACCCCTCACTGTAACACTCTGATATACCCCACACCCCTCACTGTAACACTCTGATATATCCCACACCCCTTACTGTAACACTCTGATATACCCCACACCCCTCACTGTAACACTCTGATATACCCCACACCCTTCACTGTAACACTCTGATATACCCCACACCCTTCACTGTAACACTCTGATATACCCCACACCCCTCACTGTAACACTCTGATATATCCCACACCCCTCACTGTAACACTCTGATATACCCCACACCCTTCACTGTAACACTCTGATATATCCCACACCCTTCACTGTAACACTCTGATATACCCCACACCTCTCACCGTAACACTCTGATATACCCCACACCCCTCACTGTTACACTCTGATATACCCCACACCCCTCACTGTAACTCTCTGATATACCCCACACCCCTCAATGTAACACTCTGATATATCCCACACCCCTCACTGTAACACTCTGATATACCCCACTCCCCTCACTGTAACACTCTGATATATCCCACACCGCTCACTGTAACACTCTGATATACCCCACACCCCTCACTGTAACATTCTGATATATCCCACACCCCTCACTGTAACACTCTGATATAACCCACACCGCTCACTGTAACACTCTGATATATCCCACACCCCTCACTGTAACACTCTGATACATCCCACACCATATCACTGTAACACTCTGATATACCCCACACCCCTCACTGTAACACTCTGATATATCCCACACCCCTCACTGTAACACTCTGATACATCCCACACCATATCACTGTAACACTCTGATATACCCCACACCCCTCACTGTAACACTCTGATATATCCCACACCCCTCACTGTAACACTCTGATATACCCCACACCCCTCACTGTAACACTGATATACCCCACACCCCTCACTGTAACACTATACCCCACACCCCTCACTGTAACACTCTGATATACCCCACACCCCTCACTGTAACACTGATATACCCCACACCCCTCACTGTAACACTCTGATATACCCCACACCCCTCACTGTAACACTGATATACCCCACACCCCTCACTGTAACACTATACCCCACACCCCTCACTGTAACACTCTGATATATCCCACACCCCTCACTGTAACACTCTGATATACCCCACACCGCTCACTGTAACACTCTGATATACCCCACACCCCTCACTGTAACACTCTGATATACCCCACACCCCTCACTGTAACACTCTGATATATCCCACACCCCTCACTGTAACACTCTGATATATCCCACACCCCTCACTGAAACACTGATATACCCCACACACCTCACTGAAACACTGATATACCACACACCCCTCACTGTAACACTCTGATATAACCCCACACCCCTCACTGTAACACTCTGAAATATCCCACACCCCTCACTGTAACACTCTGATATATCCCACACCCCTCACTGTAACACTCTGATATACCCCACACCCCTCATTGTAACACTCCGATATACCCCACACCCCTCACTGTAACACTCTGATATACCCCACACCCCTCACTGTAACACTCTGATATACCCCACACCCCTCACTGTAACAGTCTGATATACCCCACACCCCCCACTGTAACACTCTGATATACACCACACCCCTCACTGTAACACTCTGATAAACCCCACACCCCTCACTGTAACACTCTGATATACCCCACACCCCTCACTGTAACACTCTGTTATACCCCACACCCCTCACTGTAACACTCTGATATATCCCACACCCCTCACTGTAACACTCTGATATACCCCACACCCCTCACTGTAACACTCTGATATACCCCACACCCCTCACTGTAACACTCTGATATACCCCACACCCCTCACTGTAACACTCTGATATACCCACACCCCTCACTGTAACACTCTGTTATATCCCACACCCTTCACTGTAACACTCTGATATATCCCACACCCCTCACTGTAACACTCAGATATAACCCACACCCCTCACTGTAACACTCTGATATACCCCACACCCCTCACTGTAACACTCTGATATACCCCACACCCCTCACTGTAACACTCTGATATATCCCACACCCCTCACTGTAACACTCTGATATATCCCACACCCCTCACTGTAACACTCTGATATAACCCACACCCCTCACTGTAACACTCTGATATAACCCACACCCCTCACTGTAACACTCTGATATACCCCACACCCCTCACTGTAACACTCTGATATACCCCACACCCCTCACTGTAACACTCTGATATATCCCACACCCCTCACTGTAACACTCTGGTATACCCCACACCCCTCACTGTAACACTCTGATATACCCCACACCCCTCACTGTAACACTCTGATATACCCCACACCCCTCACTGTAACACTCTGATATACCCCACACCCCTCACTGTAACACTCTGATATACCCCACACCCCTCACTGTAACACTCTGATATACCCCACACCCCTCACTGTAACACTCTGATATACCCCACACCCCTCACTGTAACACTCTGATATACCCCACACCCCTCACTGTAACACTGATATATCCCACACCCCTCACTGTAACACTCTGATATACCCCACACCCCTCACTGTAACACTGATATATCCCACACCCCTCACTGTAACACTCTGATATACCCCACACCCCTCACTGTAACACTCTGATATAACCCACACAACTCACTGTAACACTGATATACCCCACACCCCTCACTGTAACACACTCATATAACCCCACACCCCTCACTGTAACACTCTGATATACCCCACACCCCTCACTGTAACACTCTCATATAACCCCACACCCCTCACTGTAACACTCTGATATACCCCACACCCCTCACTGTAACACTCTGATATATCCCACACCCCTCACTGTAACACTCTGATATACCCCACACCCCTCACTGTAACACTCTGATATATCCCACACCCCTCACTGTAACACTCTGATATACCCCACACCCCTCACTGTAACACTCTGATATATCCCACACCCCTCACTGTAACACTCTGATATACCCCACACCCCTCACTGTAACACTCTGATATACCCCACACCCCTCACTGTAACACTCTGATATACCCCACACCCCTCACTGTAACACTCTGATATACACCACACCCCTCACTGTAACACACTGATATACCCCACACCCCTCACTGTAACACTCTGATATACCCCACACCCCTCACTGTAACACTCTGATATACCCCACAACCCTCACTGTAACACTCTGATATACCCACACCCCTCACTGTAACACTCTGGTACACCCCACAACCCTCACTGTAACAATCTGATACATCCCACACCCCTCACTGTAACACTCTGATATACCCACACCCCTCACTGTAACACTCTGATATACCCCACACCCCTCACTGTAACACTCTGATATATCCCACACCCCTCACTGTAACACTCTGATATATCCCACACCCCTCACTGTAACACTCTGATATACCCCACACCCCTCACTGTAACACTCTGATATATCCCACACCCCTCACTGTAACACTCTGATATACCCCACACCCCTCACTGTAACACTCTGATATATCCCACACCCCTCACTGTAACACTCTGATATACCCCACACCCCTCACTGTAACACTCTGATATACCCCACACCCCTCACTGTAACACTCTGATATACCCCACACCCCTCACTGTAACACTCTGATATACACCACACCCCTCACTGTAACACACTGATATACCCCACACCCCTCACTGTAACACTCTGATATACCCCACACCCCTCACTGTAACACTCTGATATACCCCACAACCCTCACTGTAACACTCTGATATACCCACACCCCTCACTGTAACACTCTGGTACACCCCACAACCCTCACTGTAACAATCTGATACATCCCACACCCCTCACTGTAACACTCTGATATACCCACACCCCTCACTGTAACTCTCTGATATACCCCACAACCCGCACTGTAACACTCTGATATACCCCACACCCCTCACTGTAACACTCTGATATACCCCACACACCTCACTGTAACACTCTGATATACCCCACACCCCTCACTGTAACACTCTGATATATCCCACACCCCTCACTGTAACACTCTGATAGACCCCACACCCCTCACTGTAACACTCTGATATACTCCACACCCCTCACTGTAACACTCTGATATCCCCCACATCCCTCACTGTAACACTCTGATATACCCCACACCCCTCACTGTAACACTCTGATATACCCCACACCCCTCACTGTAACTCTCTGATATACCCCACACCCCCTCACTGTAACACTCTGTTATATACCACACCCCTCACTGTAAAACTCTGATATACCCCACACCCCTCACTGTAACACTCTGATATACCCACACCCCTCACTGTAACACTCTGATATACCCACACCCCTCACTGTAACACTCTGATATACCCCACACCCCTCACTGTAAACCTCTGATATACCCCACACACCTCACTGTAACACTCTGATATACCCACAATCCTCACTGTAAAACTCTGATATACCCCACACACCTCACTGTAACACTCTGATATGCCCCACACCCCTCACTGTAACACTCTGATACACCCCACACCCCTCACTGTAAAACTCTGATATACCCCACACACCTCACTGTAACACTCTGATATACCCCACACCCCTCACTGTAACACTCTGATACACCCCACACCCCTCACTGTAACACTCCGATACACCACACACCCCTCACTGTAAAACTCTGATATACCCCACACACCTCACTGTTACACTCTGATATACCCCACACCCCTCACTGTAACACTCTGATACACCCCACACCCCTCACTGTAACACTCCGATATACCCCACACCCCTCACTGTAAAACTCTGATATACCCCACACACCTCACTGTAACACTCTGATATGCCCCACACCCCTCACTGTAACACTCTGATATACCCCACACCCCTCACTGTAACACTCTGATACACCCCACACCCCTCACTGTAACACTCTGGTACACCCCACACCCCTCACTGTAACACTCTGATATACACCACACCCCTCACTGTAACACTCTGATATACCCCACACCCCTCACTGTAACACTCTGATATACACCACACCCCTCACTGTCACACTGATATACCCCACACCCCTCACTGTAAAACTCTGATATACCCCACACACCTCACTGTAACACTCTGATATACCCCACACCCCTCACTGTAACACTCTGATATACCCCACACCCCTCACTGTCACACTGATATACCCCACACCCCTCACTGTAACATTCTGATATACCCCACACCCCTCACTGTAACACTCTGATATACCCCACACCCCTCACTGTAACTCTGATATACCCCACACCCCTCACTGTAACACTCTGACATACCCACACCCCTCACTGTAACACTCTGATATACCCCACACCCCTCACTTTAAAACTCTGATATACCCCACACCCCTCAATGTAACACTCTGATATATCCCACACCCCTCACTGTAACACTCTGATACACCCCTCACTGTAACACTCCGATATATCCCACACCCTCACTGTAACACTCTGATACACCCCTCACTGTAACACTCCGATATATCCCACACCCCTCACTGTAACACACTGATATACCCCACACCCTTCACTGTAACACTCTGATATATCCCACACCCCTCACTGTAACACTCTGATATATCCCACATCCCTCACTGTAACTCTCTGATAGACCCCATACCTTCACTGTAACACTCTGATATACCCCACACCCCTCACTGTAACACTCTGATATACCCCACACCCCTCACTGTAACACTCTGATATACCCCAAACCCCTCACTGTAACACTCTGATATACCCCACACCCCTCACTGTAACACTCTGATATACCCCAAACCCCTCACTGTAACACTCTGATATATCCCACACCCCTCACTGTAACACTCTGATATATCCGACACCCCTCACTGTAACACTCTGATATAACCCACACCCCTCACTGTAACACTCTGATATACCCCACACCCCTCACTGTAACACTCTGATATATCCCACACCCCTTACTGTAACACTCTTATATACCCCACACCCCTCACTGTAACACACTGATATACCCCACACCCTTCACTGTAACACTCTGATATACCCCACACCCTTCACTGTAACACTCTGATATACCCCACACCCCTCACTGTAACACTCTGATATACCCCACACCCTTCACTGTAACACTCTGATATATCCCACACCCTTCACTGTAACACTCTGATATACCCCACACCCCTCACCGTAACACTCTGACATACCCCACACCCCTCACTGTTACACTCTGATATACCCCACACCCCTCACTGTAACTCTCTGATATACCCCACACCCCTCAATGTAACACTCTGATATACCCCTCACTGTAACACTCTGATATAACCCACACCGCTCACTGTAACACTCTGATATACCCCACACCCCTCACTGTAACACTCTGATATATCCCACACCCCTCACTGTAACACTCTGATATACCCCACACCCCTCACTGTAACACTCTGATATACCCCACACCATATCACTGTAACACTCTGATATAGCCCACACCGCTCACTGTAACTCTGATATACCCCACACCCCTCACTGTAACACTCTGATATATCCCACACCCCTCACTGTAACACTCTGATATATCCCACACCCCTCACTGAAACACTGATATAACCCACACACCTCACTGAAACACTGATATACCACACACCCCTCACTGTAACACTCTGATATAACCCCACACCCCTCACTGTAACACTCTGATATATCCCACACCCCTCACTGTAACACTCTGATATATCCCACACCCCTCATTGTAACACTCCGATATACCCCACACCCCTCACTGTAACACTCTGATATACCCCACACCCCTCACTGTAACAGTCTGATATACCCCACACCCCTCACTGTAACACTCTGATATACCCCACACCCCTCACTGTAACACTCTGATATACCCACACCCCTCACTGTAACACTCTGTTATATCCCACACCCCTCACTGTAACACTCTGATATATCCCACACCCCTCACTGTAACACTCTGATATAACCCACACCCCTCACTGTAACACTCTGATATACCCCACACCCCTCACTGTAACACTCTGATATACCCCACACCCCTCACTGTAACACTCTGATATATCCCACACCCCTCACTGTAACACTCTAATATATCCCACACCCCTCACTGTAACACTCTGATATAACCCACACCCCTCACTGTAACACTCTGATATAACCCACACCCCTCACTGTAACACTCTGATATACCCCACACCCCTCACTGTAACACTCTGATATACCCCACACCCCTCACTGTAACACTCTGATATATCCCACACCCCTCACTGTAACACTCTGGTATACCCCACACCCCTCACTGTAACACTCTGATATACCCCACACCCCTCACTGTAACACTCTGATATACCCCACACCCCTCACTGTAACACTCTGATATACCTCACACCCCTCACTGTAACACTCTGATATACCCCACACCCCTCACTGTAACACTCTGATATACCCCACACCCCTCACTGTAACACTCTGATATATCCCACACCCCTCACTGTTACACTCTGATATATCCCACACCCCTCACTGTAACACTCTGATATACGCCACACCCCTCACTGTAACACTCTGATATACCCCACACCCAACACTGTAACACTCTGATATACCCCACACCCCTCACTGTAACACTCTGATATATCCCACTCCCCTCACTGTAACACTCTGATATACCCCACACCCCTCACTGTAACACTCTGATATATCCCACTCCCCTCATTGTAACACTCTGATATACCCCACACCCCTCACTGTAACACTCTGATATACCCCACACCCCTCACTGTAACACTCCGATATATCCCACACCCTCACTGTAACACTCTGATACACCCCTCACTGTAACACTCTGATATATCCCACACCCCTCACTGTAACACACTGATATACCCCACACCCTTCACTGTAACTCTCTGATATATCCCACACCCCTCACTGTAACACTCTGATATATCCCACACCCCTCACTGTAACTTTCTGATAGACCCCATACCCTTCACTGTAACACTCTGATATATCCCACACCCCTCACTGTAACACTCTGATATATCCGACACCCCTCACTGTAACACTCTGATATACCCCACACCCCTCACTGTAACACTCTGATATATCCCACACCCCTTACTGTAACACTCTGATATACCCCACACCCCTCACTGTAACACTCTGATATACCCCACACCCTTCACTGTAACACTCTGATATACCCCACACCCTTCACTGTAACACTCTGATATACCCCACACCCCTCACTGTAACACTCTGATATATCCCACACCCCTCACTGTAACACTCTGATATACCCCACACCCTTCACTGTAACACTCTGATATATCCCACACCCTTCACTGTAACACTCTGATATACCCCACACCCCTCACCGTAACACTCTGATATACCCCACACCCCTCACTGTTACACTCTGATATACCCCACACCCCTCACTGTAACTCTCTGATATACCCCACACCCCTCAATGTAACACTCTGATATACCCCTCACTGTAACACCTGATATAACCCACACCGCTCACTGTAACACTCTGATATACCCCACACCCCTCACTGTAACACTCTGATATATCCCACACCCCTCACTGTAACACTCTGATACATCCCACACCATATCACTGTAACACTCTGATATACCCCACACCCCTCACTGTAACACTCTGATATATCCCACACCCCTCACTGTAACACTCTGATATATCCCACACCCCTCACTGTAACACTCTGATATATCCCACACCATATCACTGTAACACTCTGATATACCCCACACCCCTCACTGTAACACTCTGATATATCCCACACCCCTCACTGTAACACTCTGATATACCCCACACCCCTCACTGTAACACTGATATACCCCACACCCCTCACTGTAACACTATACCCCACACCCCTCACTGTAACACTCTGATATACCCCACACCCCTCACTGTAACACTGATATACCCCACACCCCTCACTGTAACACTCTGATATACCCCACACCCCTCACTGTAACACTGATATACCCCACACCCCTCACTGTAACACTATACCCCACACCCCTCACTGTAACACTCTGATATATCCCACACCCCTCACTGTAACACTCTGATATACCCCACACCGCTCACTGTAACACTCTGATATACCCCACACCCCTCACTGTAACACTCTGATATACCCCACACCCCTCACTGTAACACTCTGATATATCCCACACCCCTCACTGTAACACTCTGATATATCCCACACCCCTCACTGAAACACTGATATACCCCACACACCTCACTGAAACACTGATATACCACACACCCCTCACTGTAACACTCTGATATAACCCCACACCCCTCACTGTAACACTCTGAAATATCCCACACCCCTCACTGTAACACTCTGATATATCCCACACCCCTCACTGTAACACTCTGATATACCCCACACCCCTCATTGTAACACTCCGATATACCCCACACCCCTCACTGTAACACTCTGATATACCCCACACCCCTCACTGTAACAGTCTGATATACCCCACACCCCCCACTGTAACACTCTGATATACACCACACCCCTCACTGTAACACTCTGATAAACCCCACACCCCTCACTGTAACACTCTGATATACCCCACACCCCTCACTGTAACACTCTGTTATACCCCACACCCCTCACTGTAACACTCTGATATACCCCACACCCCTCACTGTAACACTCTGATATACCCCACACCCCTCACTGTAACACTCTGATATACCCACACCCCTCACTGTAACACTCTGTTATATCCCACACCCCTCACTGTAACACTCTGATATATCCCACACCCCTCACTGTAACACTCAGATATAACCCACACCCCTCACTGTAACACTCTGATATACCCCACACCCCTCACTGTAACACTCTGATATATCCCACACCCCTCACTGTAACACTCTGATATATCCCACACCCCTCACTGTAACACTCTGATATATCCCACACCCCTCACTGTAACACTCTGATATAACCCACACCCCTCACTGTAACACTCTGATATAACCCACACCCCTCACTGTAACACTCTGATATACCCCACACCCCTCACTGTAACACTCTGATATACCCCACACCCCTCACTGTAACACTCTGATATATCCCACACCCCTCACTGTAACACTCTGGTATACCCCACACCCCTCACTGTAACACTCTGATATACCCCACACCCCTCACTGTAACACTCTGATATACCCCACACCCCTCACTGTAACACTCTGATCTCCCCCACACCCCTCACTGTAAC
Organism: Mustelus asterias; assembly: GCF_964213995.1. Taxonomy (NCBI): domain Eukaryota; kingdom Metazoa; phylum Chordata; class Chondrichthyes; order Carcharhiniformes; family Triakidae; genus Mustelus; species Mustelus asterias. The sequence goes on along the minus strand of NW_027591829.1, from coordinate 8,531 downwards.
ACTCTGATATACCCCACACCCCTCACTGTAACACTCTGATATACCCCACACCCCTCACTGCAACACTCTGATAAACCCCACACCCCCCTCACTGTAACACTCTGTTATATCCCACACCCCTGACTGTAACACTCTGATATATCCCACACCCCTCACTGTAACACTCTGATATACCCCACACCCCTCACTGTAACACTCTGATATACCCCACACCCCTCACTGTAACACTCTGATATATCCCACACCCCTCACTGTTACACTCTGATATATCCCACACCCCTCACTGTAACACTCTGATATACCCCACACCCCTCACTGTAACACTCTGATATACCCCACACCCCTCACTGTAACACTCTGATATACCCCACACCCCTCACTGTAACACTCTGATATACCCCACACCCCTCACTGTAACACTCTGATATATCCCACACCCCTCACTGTAACACTCTGATATACCCACACCCCTCACTGTAACACTCTGATATAACCCACACCCCTCACTGTAACGCTGTTATATCCCACACCCCTGACTGTAACAGTCTGATATATCCCACACCCCTCACTGTAACACTCTGATATATCCCACACCCCTCACTGTAACACTCTGATATATCCCACACCCCTCACTGTAACACTCTGATATAACCCACACCCCTCACTGTAACACTCTGATATAACCCACACCCCTCACTGTAACACTCTGATATACCCCACACCCCTCACTGTAACACTCTGATATACCCCACACCCCTCACTGTAACACTCTGATATATCCCACACCCCTCACTGTAACACTCTGGTATACCCCACACCCCTCACTGTAACACTCTGATATACCCCACACCCCTCACTGTAACACTCTGATATACCCCACACCCCTCACTGTAACACTCTGATCTCCCCCACACCCCTCACTGTAACACTCTGATATACCCCACACCCCTCACTGTAACACTCTGATATACCCCACACCCCTCACTGCAACACTCTGATAAACCCCACACCCCCCTCACTGTAACACTCTGTTATATCCCACACCCCTGACTGTAACACTCTGATATATCCCACACCCCTCACTGTAACACTCTGATATACCCCACACCCCTCACTGTAACACTCTGATATACCCCACACCCCTCACTGTAACACTCTGATATATCCCACACCCCTCACTGTTACACTCTGATATATCCCACACCCCTCACTGTAACACTCTGATATACCCCACACCCCTCACTGTAACACTCTGATATACCCCACACCCCTCACTGTAACACTCTGATATACCCCACACCCCTCACTGTAACACTCTGATATACCCCACACCCCTCACTGTAACACTCTGATATATCCCACACCCCTCACTGTAACACTCTGATATACCCACACCCCTCACTGTAACACTCTGATATAACCCACACCCCTCACTGTAACGCTGTTATATCCCACACCCCTGACTGTAACAGTCTGATATATCCCACACCCCTCACTGTAACACTCTGATATACCCCACACCCCTCACTGTTACACTCTGATATATCCCACACCCCTCACTGTAACACTCTGATATATCCCACACCCCTCACTGTAACACTCTGATATATCCCACACCCCTCACTGTAACCCTCTGATATATCCCACACCCCTCACTGTAACACTCTGATATACCCCACACCCCTCACTGTAACACTCTGATATACCCCACACCCCACACTGTAACACTCTGATATACCCCACACCCCTCACTGTAACACTCTGATATACCCCACACCCCTCACTGTAACACTCTGATATACCCCACACCCCTCACTGTAACACTCTGATATACCCCACACCCCTCACTGTAACAATCTGATATACCCCACACCCCTCACTGTAACACTCTGATATATCCCACACCCCTCACTGTAACACTCTGATATACCCCACACCCCTCACTGTAACACTCTGATATATCCCACACCCCTCACTGTAACACTCTGATATACCCCACACCCCTCACTGTAACACTGATATACTCCACACCCCTCACTGTAACACTCTGATATACCCCACACCCCTCACTGTAACACTCTGATATACCCCACACCCCTCACTGTGACACTCTGATATACCCCACACCCCTCACTGTAACACTCTGATATACCCCACACCCCTCACTGTAACACTCTGATATACCCCACACCCCTCACTGTAACACTCTGATATACCCCACACCCCTCACTGTAACACTCTGATATACCCCACACCCCTCACTGCAGCACTCTGATATACCCCACACCCCTCACTGTAACACTCTGATATACACCACACCCCTCACTGTAACACTCTGATATACCCCACACCCCTCACTGCAGCACTCTGATATACCCCACACCCCTCACTGTAACACTCTGATATACCCCACACCCCTCACTGTAACACTCTGATATACCCCACACCCCTCACTGTAACACTCTGATATACCCCACACCCCTCACTGTAACACTCTGATATACCCCACACCCCTCACTGCAGCACTCTGATATACCCCACACCCCTCACTGTAACACTCTGATATACACCACACCCCTCACTGTAACACTCTGATATACCCCACACCCCTCACTGTAACACTCTGATATACCCCAAACCCCTCACTGTAACACTGATATACCCCACACCCCTCACTGTAACACTCTGATATACCCCACACCCCTCACTGTAACACTCTGATATACCCCACACCCCTCACTGTAACACTCTGATATACACCACACCCCTCACTGTAACACTCTGATATACCCCACACCCCTCACTGTAACACTCTGATATACCCCACACCCCTCACTGTAACACTCTGATCTCCCCCACACCCCTCACTGTAACACTCTGATATACCCCACACCCCTCACTGTAACACTCTGATATACCCCACACCCCTCACTGCAACACTCTGATAAACCCCACACCCCCCTCACTGTAACACTCTGTTATATCCCACACCCCTGACTGTAACACTCTGATATATCCCACACCCCTCACTGTAACACTCTGATATACCCCACACCCCTCACTGTAACACTCTGATATACCCCACACCCCTCACTGTAACACTCTGATATATCCCACACCCCTCACTGTTACACTCTGATATATCCCACACCCCTCACTGTAACACTCTGATATACCCCACACCCCTCACTGTAACACTCTGATATACCCCACACCCCTCACTGTAACACTCTGATATACCCCACACCCCTCACTGTAACACTCTGATATACCCCACACCCCTCACTGTAACACTCTGATATATCCCACACCCCTCACTGTAACACTCTGATATACCCACACCCCTCACTGTAACACTCTGATATAACCCACACCCCTCACTGTAACGCTGTTATATCCCACACCCCTGACTGTAACAGTCTGATATATCCCACACCCCTCACTGTAACACTCTGATATACCCCACACCCCTCACTGTTACACTCTGATATATCCCACACCCCTCACTGTAACACTCTGATATATCCCACA
>NW_027591828.1:55000-57500 GCF_964213995.1 Mustelus asterias | reverse complement strand
GCTTCCCACTTCTTGGTGGATATTGCTTGCCTGACTTTTCCCAAAATGCACTGAGATACCAGACCTTCCACTTCCCACTTCTTGGTGGATATTGCTTGTCTGAGTTTTCCCAAAATGCACTGAGATACCAGACCTTCCGCTTCCCACTTCTTGGTAGATACTGCTGGTCTGACATCTCCCAAAATGCACCATTGAAGTCCCTCAGCCGCCTTTACCAGCCACCTGTCTGTCTTTCACCTGAGGAAGCACCCAAGGGGCAAGACCGTAGCAGCTGAATGTCCTGGCAAAGCCAGGCTGAGGGAGCAGCCAAAAGATTGCCTGCCTCTGGGCCGAGGCTGCGGTGACCGTGTGTTGTGGGCAGCCTCTGCTGGCAGCAAAAGCCTACTGCACCTGGTATTCCCAGGCGGTCTCCCATCCAAATACTAACCAGGCCTGAGTCTGCTTAGCTTCCGAGATCAGACGAGATCGGGCGTTTTCAGACTAGTATGGCCGTAGGCATTGACTGCCCTGCTTTCTGGCTAATTCAAGTCTCATAGCTCAGCCGCTTCTTCTTTGCCGCTCATGGCAATTCTTTTCCCTCTCTCCTCCTCCTCCTCCTCCTCCTCCTTTGTGCTCTCTCTCCCTCTCGCCGCTTTTCACATCCTTGCGAGGCGTGGTTGTCTTTCAGCTCAGCCAGCGCCCAAGGGGCAAGACCGTAGCAGCTGAATGTCCTGGCAAAGCCAGGCTGAGGGAGCAGCCAAAAGATTGCCTGCCTCTGGGCCGAGGCTGCGGTGACCGTGTGTTGTGGGCAGCCTCTGCTGGCAGCAAAAGCCTACTGCACCTGGTATTCCCAGGCGGTCTCCCATCCAAATACTAACCAGGCCTGAGTCTGCTTAGCTTCCGAGATCAGACGAGATCGGGCGTTTTCAGACTAGTATGGCCGTAGGCATTGACTGCCCTGCTTTCTGGCTAATTCAAGTCTCATAGCTCAGCCGCTTCTTCTTTGCCGCTCATGGCAATTCTTTTCCCTCTCTCCTCCTCCTCCTCCTCCTCCTCCTCCTCCTTTGTGCTCTCTCTCCCTCTCGCCGCTTTTCACATCCTTGCGAGGCGTGGTTGTCTTTCAGCTCAGCCAGCGCCCAAGGGGCAAGACCGTAGCAGCTGAATGTCGTTGAATGTAGCAGCAGACGTAGTCATCCGAGACGCTAGAAGCTGCACGGATCTCCCACATCTCTCACGTGCAATACTTAATCCCAATCACTGACATTTCAAGCACCATTTGAATGATTTTCAAAAAAATTTTAAAACTCTTCCCTTCACTTTTACCTTCTCACAGTGGCCTTTTTTTTTTGGTCAGAGGAGGAGGGAGGGAGGGAAACACTAATGTAGTGTTTGGGGATAACCACTCTGTGACATCAGACCTTCCGCTTCCCACTTCTTGGTGGATATTGCTTGCCTGACTTTTCCCAAAATGCACTGTGACATCAGACCTTCCGCTTCCCACTTCTTGGTGGATATTGCTTGCCTGACTTTTCCCAAAATGCACTGAGATACCAGACCTTCCACTTCCCACTTCTTGGTGGATATTGCTTGTCTGAGTTTTCCCAAAATGCACTGAGATACCAGACCTTCCGCTTCCCACTTCTTGGTAGATACTGCTGGTCTGACATCTCCCAAAATGCACCATTGAAGTCCCTCAGCCGCCTTTACCAGCCACCTGTCTGTCTTTCACCTGAGGAAGCACCCAAGGGGCAAGACCGTAGCAGCTGAATGTCCTGGCAAAGCCAGGCTGAGGGAGCAGCCAAAAGATTGCCTGCCTCTGGGCCGAGGCTGCGGTGACCGTGTGTTGTGGGCAGCCTCTGCTGGCAGCAAAAGCCTACTGCACCTGGTATTCCCAGGCGGTCTCCCATCCAAATACTAACCAGGCCTGAGTCTGCTTAGCTTCCGAGATCAGACGAGATCGGGCGTTTTCAGACTAGTATGGCCGTAGGCATTGACTGCCCTGCTTTCTGGCTAATTCAAGTCTCATAGCTCAGCCGCTTCTTCTTTGCCGCTCATGGCAATTCTTTTCCCTCTCTCCTCCTCCTCCTCCTCCTCCTCCTTTGTGCTCTCTCTCCCTCTCGCCGCTTTTCACATCCTTGCGAGGCGTGGTTGTCTTTCAGCTCAGCCAGCGCCCAAGGGGCAAGACCGTAGCAGCTGAATGTCCTGGCAAAGCCAGGCTGAGGGAGCAGCCAAAAGATTGCCTGCCTCTGGGCCGAGGCTGCGGTGACCGTGTGTTGTGGGCAGCCTCTGCTGGCAGCAAAAGCCTACTGCACCTGGTATTCCCAGGCGGTCTCCCATCCAAATACTAACCAGGCCTGAGTCTGCTTAGCTTCCGAGATCAGACGAGATCGGGCGTTTTCAGACTAGTATGGCCGTAGGCATTGACTGCCCTGCTTTCTGGCTAATTCAAGTCTCATAGCTCAGCCGCTTCTTCTTTGCCGCTCATGGCAATTCTTTTCCCTCTCTCCTCCTCCTCCTCCTC
>NW_027591828.1:42500-47500 GCF_964213995.1 Mustelus asterias | reverse complement strand
CCGCTTTTCACATCCTTGCGAGGCGTGGTTGTCTTTCAGCTCAGCCAGCGCCCAAGGGGCAAGACCGTAGCAGCTGAATGTCCTGGCAAAGCCAGGCTGAGGGAGCAGCCAAAAGATTGCCTGCCTCTGGGCCGAGGCTGCGGTGACCGTGTGTTGTGGGCAGCCTCTGCTGGCAGCAAAAGCCTACTGCACCTGGTATTCCCAGGCGGTCTCCCATCCAAGTACTAACCAGGCCTGAGTCTGCTTAGCTTCCGAGATCAGACGAGATCGGGCGTTTTCAGACTAGTATGGCCGTAGGCATTGACTGCCCTGCTTTCTGGCTAATTCAAGTCTCATAGCTCAGCCGCTTCTTCTTTGCCGCTCATGGCAATTCTTTTCCCTCTCTCCTCCTCCTCCTCCTCCTCCTCCTTTGTGCTCTCTCTCCCTCTCGCCGCTTTTCACATCCTTGCGAGGCGTGGTTGTCTTTCAGCTCAGCCAGCACCCAAGGGGCAAGACCGTAGCAGCTGAATGTCCTGGCAAAGCCAGGCTGAGGGAGCAGCCAAAAGATTGCCTGCCTCTGGGCCGAGGCTGCGGTGACCGTGTGTTGTGGGCAGCCTCTGCTGGCAGCAAAAGCCTACTGCACCTGGTATTCCCAGGCGGTCTCCCATCCAAGTACTTACCAGGCCTGAGTCTGCTTAGGTTCCGAGATCAGACGAGATCGGGCGTTTTCAGACTAGTATGGCCGTAGGCATTGACTGCCCTGCTTTCTGGCTAATTCAAGTCTCATAGCTCAGCCGCTTCTTCTTTGCCGCTCATGGCAATTCTTTTCCCTCTCTCCTCCTCCTCCTCCTCCTCCTTTGTGCTCTCTCTCCCTCTCGCCGCTTTTCACATCATTGCGAGGCGTGGTTGTCTTTCAGCTCAGCCAGCGCCCAAGGGGCAAGACCATAGCAGCTGAATGTCCTGGCAAAGCCAGGCTGAGGGAGCAGCCAAAAGATTGCCTGCCTCTGGGCCGAGGCTGCGGTGACCGTGTGTTGTGGGCAGCCTCTGCTGGCAGCAAAAGCCTACTGCACCTGGTATTCCCAGGCGGTCTCCCATCCAAGTACTAACCAGGCCTGAGTCTGCTTAGCTTCCGAGATCAGACGAGATCGGGCGTTTTCAGACTAGTATGGCCGTAGGCATTGACTGCCCTGCTTTCTGGCTAATTCAAGTCTCATAGCTCAGCCGCTTCTTCTTTGCCGCTCAAGGCAATTCTTTTCCCTCTCTCCTCCTCCTCCTCCTCCTCCTCCTTTGTGCTCTCTCTCCCTCTCGCCGCTTTTCACATCCTTGCGAGGCGTGGTTGTCTTTCAGCTCAGCCAGCGCCCAAGGGGCAAGACCGTAGCAGCTGAATGTCGTTGAATGTAGCAGCAGACGTAGTCATCCGAGACGCTAGAAGCTGCACGGATCTCCCACATCTCTCACGTGCAATACTTAATCCCAATCACTGACATTTCAAGCACCATTTGAATGATTTTCAAAAAAATTTTAAAACTCTTCCCTTCACTTTTACCTTCTCACAGTGGCCTTTTTTTTTTGGTCAGAGGAGGAGGGAGGGAGGGAAACACTAATGTAGTGTTTGGGGATAACCACTCTGTGACATCAGACCTTCCGCTTCCCACTTCTTGGTGGATATTGCTTGCCTGACTTTTCCCAAAATGCACTGTGACATCAGACCTTCCGCTTCCCACTTCTTGGTGGATATTGCTTGCCTGACTTTTCCCAAAATGCACTGAGATACCAGACCTTCCACTTCCCACTTCTTGGTGGATATTGCTTGTCTGAGTTTTCCCAAAATGCACTGAGATACCAGACCTTCCGCTTCCCACTTCTTGGTAGATACTGCTGGTCTGACATCTCCCAAAATGCACCATTGAAGTCCCTCAGCCGCCTTTACCAGCCACCTGTCTGTCTTTCACCTGAGGAAGCACCCAAGGGGCAAGACCGTAGCAGCTGAATGTCCTGGCAAAGCCAGGCTGAGGGAGCAGCCAAAAGATTGCCTGCCTCTGGGCCGAGGCTGCGGTGACCGTGTGTTGTGGGCAGCCTCTGCTGGCAGCAAAAGCCTACTGCACCTGGTATTCCCAGGCGGTCTCCCATCCAAGTACTAACCAGGCCTGAGTCTGCTTAGCTTCCGAGATCAGACAAGATCGGGCGTTTTCAGACTAGTATGGCCGTAGGCATTGACTGCCCTGCTTTCTGGCTAATTCAAGTCTCATAGCTCAGCCGCTTCTTCTTTGCCGCTCATGGCAATTCTTTTCCCTCTCTCCTCCTCCTCCTCCTCCTCCTCCTTTGTGCTCTCTCTCCCTCTCGCCGCTTTTCACATCCTTGCGAGGCGTGGTTGTCTTTCAGCTCAGCCAGCGCCCAAGGGGCAAGACCGTAGCAGCTGAATGTCCTGGCAAAGCCAGGCTGAGGGAGCAGCCAAAAGATTGCCTGCCTCTGGGCCGAGGCTGCGGTGACCGTGTGTTGTGGGCAGCCTCTGCTGGCAGCAAAAGCCTACTGCACCTGGTATTCCCAGGCGGTCTCCATTCCAAGTACTAACCAGGCCTGAGTCTGCTTAGCTTCCGAGATCAGACAAGATCGGGCGTTTTCAGACTAGTATGGCCGTAGGCATTGACTGCCCTGCTTTCTGGCTAATTCAAGTCTCATAGCTCAGCCGCTTCTTCTTTGCCGCTCATGGCAATTCTTTTCCCTCTCTCCTCCTCCTCCTCCTCCTCCTCCTCCTTTGTGCTCTCTCTCCCTCTCGCCGCTTTTCACATCCTTGCGAGGCGTGGTTGTCTTTCAGCTCAGCCAGCGCCCAAGGGGCAAGACCGTAGCAGCTGAATGTCCTGGCAAAGCCAGGCTGAGGGAGCAGCCAAAAGATTGCCTGCCTCTGGGCCGAGGCTGCGGTGACCGTGTGTTGTGGGCAGCCTCTGCTGGCAGCAAAAGCCTACTGCACCTGGTATTCCCAGGCGGTCTCCCATCCAAGTACTAACCAGGCCTGAGTCTGCTTAGCTTCCGAGATCAGACGAGATCGGGCATTTTCAGACTAGTATGGCCGTAGGCATTGACTGCCCTGCTTTCTGGCTAATTCAAGTCTCATAGCTCAGCCGCTTCTTCTTTGCCGCTCATGGCAATTCTTTTCCCTCTCTCCTCCTCCTCCTCCTCCTCCTCCTTTGTGCTCTCTCTCCCTCTCGCCGCTTTTCACATCCTTGCGAGGCGTGGTTGTCTTTCAGCTCAGCCAGCGCCCAAGGGGCAAGACCGTAGCAGCTGAATGTCCTGGCAAAGCCAGGCTGAGGGAGCAGCCAAAAGATTGCCTGCCTCTGGGCCGAGGCTGCGGTGACCGTGTGTTGTGGGCAGCCTCTGCTGGCAGCAAAAGCCTACTGCACCTGGTATTCCCAGGCGGTCTCCCATCCAAGTACTAACCAGGCCTGAGTCTGCTTAACTTCCGAGATCAGACGAGATCGGGCGTTTTCAGACTAGTATGGCCGTAGGCATTGACTGCCCTGCTTTCTGGCTAATTCAAGTCTCATAGCTCAGCCGCTTCTTCTTTGCCGCTCATGGCAATTCTTTTCCCTCTCTCCTCCTCCTCCTCCTCCTCCTTTGTGCTCTCTCTCCCTCTCGCCGCTTTTCACATCCTTGCGAGGCGTGGTTGTCTTTCAGCTCAGCCAGCGCCCAAGGGGCAAGACCGTAGCAGCTGAATATCGTTGAATGTAGCAGCAGACGTAGTCATCCGAGACGCTAGAAGCTGCACGGATCTCCCACATCTCTCACGTGCAATACTTAATCCCAATCACTGACATTTCAAGCACCATTTGAATGATTTTCAAAAAAATTTTAAAACTCTTCCCTTCACTTTTACCTTCTCACAGTGGCCTTTTTTTTTTGGTCAGAGGAGGAGGGAGGGAGGGAAACACTAATGTAGTGTTTGGGGATAACCACTCTGTGACATCAGACCTTCCGCTTCCCACTTCTTGGTGGATATTGCTTGCCTGACTTTTCCCAAAATGCACTGTGACATCAGACCTTCCGCTTCCCACTTCTTGGTGGATATTGCTTGCCTGACTTTTCCCAAAATGCACTGAGATACCAGACCTTCCACTTCCCACTTCTTGGTGGATATTGCTTGTCTGAGTTTTCCCAAAATGCACTGAGATACCAGACCTTCCGCTTCCCACTTCTTGGTAGATACTGCTGGTCTGACATCTCCCAAAATGCACCATTGAAGTCCCTCAGCCGCCTTTACCAGCCACCTGTCTGTCTTTCACCTGAGGAAGCACCCAAGGGGCAAGACCGTAGCAGCTGAATGTCCTGGCAAAGCCAGGCTGAGGGAGCAGCCAAAAGATTGCCTGCCTCTGGGCCGAGGCTGCGGTGACCGTGTGTTGTGGGCAGCCTCTGCTGGCAGCAAAAGCCTACTGCACCTGGTATTCCCAGGCGGTCTCCCATCCAAGTACTAACCAGGCCTGAGTCTGCTTAGCTTCCGAGATCAGACGAGATCGGGCGTTTTCAGACTAGTATGGCCGTAGGCATTGACTGCCCTGCTTTCTGGCTAATTCAAGTCTCATAGCTCAGCCGCTTCTTCTTTGCCGCTCATGGCAATTCTTTTCCCTCTCTCCTCCTCCTCCTCCTCCTCCTCCTCCTTTGTGCTCTCTCTCCCTCTCGCCGCTTTTCACATCCTTGCGAGGCGTGGTTGTCTTTCAGCTCAGCCAGCGCCCAAGGGGCAAGACCGTAGCAGCTGAATGTCCTGGCAAAGCCAGGCTGAGGGAGCAGCCAAAAGATTGCCTGCCTCTGGGCCGAGGCTGCGGTGACCGTGTGTTGTGGGCAGCCTCTGCTGGCAGCAAAAGCCTACTGCACCTGCTATTCCCAGGCGGTCTCCCATCCAAGTACTAACCAGGCCTGAGTCTGCTTAGCTTCCGAGATCAGACAAGATCGGGCGTTTTCAGACTAGTATGGCCGTAGGCATTGACTGCCCTGCTTTCTGGCTAATTCAAGTCTCATAGCTCAGCCGCTTC
>NW_027591828.1:32500-37500 GCF_964213995.1 Mustelus asterias | reverse complement strand
AAAGCCTACTGCACCTGGTATTCCCAGGCGGTCTCCCATCCAAGTACTAACCAGGCCTGAGTCTGCTTAACTTCCGAGATCAGACGAGATCGGGCGTTTTCAGACTAGTATGGCCGTAGGCATTGACTGCCCTGCTTTCTGGCTAATTCAAGTCTCATAGCTCAGCCGCTTCTTCTTTGCCGCTCATGGCAATTCTTTTCCCTCTCTCCTCCTCCTCCTCCTCCTCCTTTGTGCTCTCTCTCCCTCTCGCCGCTTTTCACATCCTTGCGAGGCGTGGTTGTCTTTCAGCTCAGCCAGCGCCCAAGGGGCAAGACCGTAGCAGCTGAATATCGTTGAATGTAGCAGCAGACGTAGTCATCCGAGACGCTAGAAGCTGCACGGATCTCCCACATCTCTCACGTGCAATACTTAATCCCAATCACTGACATTTCAAGCACCATTTGAATGATTTTCAAAAAAATTTTAAAACTCTTCCCTTCACTTTTACCTTCTCACAGTGGCCTTTTTTTTTTGGTCAGAGGAGGAGGGAGGGAGGGAAACACTAATGTAGTGTTTGGGGATAACCACTCTGTGACATCAGACCTTCCGCTTCCCACTTCTTGGTGGATATTGCTTGCCTGACTTTTCCCAAAATGCACTGTGACATCAGACCTTCCGCTTCCCACTTCTTGGTGGATATTGCTTGCCTGACTTTTCCCAAAATGCACTGAGATACCAGACCTTCCACTTCCCACTTCTTGGTGGATATTGCTTGTCTGGGTTTTCCCAAAATGCACTGAGATACCAGACCTTCCGCTTCCCACTTCTTGGTAGATACTGCTGGTCTGACATCTCCCAAAATGCACCATTGAAGTCCCTCAGCCGCCTTTACCAGCCACCTGTCTGTCTTTCACCTGAGGAAGCACCCAAGGGGCAAGACCGTAGCAGCTGAATGTCCTGGCAAAGCCAGGCTGAGGGAGCAGCCAAAAGATTGCCTGCCTCTGGGCCGAGGCTGCGGTGACCGTGTGTTGTGGGCAGCCTCTGCTGGCAGCAAAAGCCTACTGCACCTGGTATTCCCAGGCGGTCTCCCATCCAAGTACTAACCAGGCCTGAGTCTGCTTAGCTTCCGAGATCAGACGAGATCGGGCGTTTTCAGACTAGTATGGCCGTAGGCATTGACTGCCCTGCTTTCTGGCTAATTCAAGTCTCATAGCTCAGCCGCTTCTTCTTTGCCGCTCATGGCAATTCTTTTCCCTCTCTCCTCCTCCTCCTCCTCCTCCTCCTCCTTTGTGCTCTCTCTCCCTCTCGCCGCTTTTCACATCCTTGCGAGGCGTGGTTGTCTTTCAGCTCAGCCAGCGCCCAAGGGGCAAGACCGTAGCAGCTGAATGTCCTGGCAAAGCCAGGCTGAGGGAGCAGCCAAAAGATTGCCTGCCTCTGGGCCGAGGCTGCGGTGACCGTGTGTTGTGGGCAGCCTCTGCTGGCAGCAAAAGCCTACTGCACCTGGTATTCCCAGGCGGTCTCCCATCCAAGTACTAACCAGGCCTGAGTCTGCTTAGCTTCCGAGATCAGACGAGATCGGGCGTTTTCAGACTAGTATGGCCGTAGGCATTGACTGCCCTGCTTTCTGGCTAATTCAAGTCTCATAGCTCAGCCGCTTCTTCTTTGCCGCTCATGGCAATTCTTTTCCCTCTCTCCTCCTCCTCCTCCTCCTCCTCCTTTGTGCTCTCTCTCCCTCTCGCCGCTTTTCACATCCTTGCGAGGCGTGGTTGTCTTTCAGCTCAGCCAGCGCCCAAGGGGCAAGACCGTAGCAGCTGAATGTCCTGGCAAAGCCAGGCTGAGGGAGCAGCCAAAAGATTGCCTGCCTCTGGGCCGAGGCTGCGGTGACCGTGTGTTGTGGGCAGCCTCTGCTGGCAGCAAAAGCCTACTGCACCTGGTATTCCCAGGCGGTCTCCCATCCAAGTACTAACCAGGCCTGTGTCTGCTTAGCTTCTGAGATCAGACGAGATCGGGCGTTTTCAGACTAGTATGGCCGTAGGCATTGACTGCCCTGCTTTCTGGCTAATTCAAGTCTCATAGCTCAGCCGCTTCTTCTTTGCCGCTCATGGCAATTCTTTTCCCTCTCTCCTCCTCCTCCTCCTCCTCCTCCTTTGTGCTCTCTCTCCCTCTCGCCGCTTTTCACATCCTTGCGAGGCGTGGTTGTCTTTCAGCTCAGCCAGCGCCCAAGGGGCAAGACCGTAGCAGCTGAATGTCCTGGCAAAGCCAGGCTGAGGGAGCAGCCAAAAGATTGCCTGCCTCTGGGCCGAGGCTGCGGTGACCGTGTGTTGTGGGCAGCCTCTGCTGGCAGCAAAAGCCTACTGCACCTGGTATTCCCAGGCGGTCTCCCATCCAAGTACTAACCAGGCCTGAGTCTGCTTAGCTTCCGAGATCAGACGAGATCGGGCGTTTTCAGACTAGTATGGCCGTAGGCATTGACTGCCCTGCTTTCTGGCTAATTCAAGTCTCATAGCTCAGCCGCTTCTTCTTTGCCGCTCATGGCAATTCTTTTCCCTCTCTCCTCCTCCTCCTCCTCCTCCTTTGTGCTCTCTCTCCCTCTCGCCGCTTTTCACATCCTTGCGAGGCGTGGTTGTCTTTCAGCTCAGCCAGCGCCCAAGGGGCAAGACCGTAGCAGCTGAATGTCCTGGCAAAGCCAGGCTGAGGGAGCAGCCAAAAGATTGCCTGCCTCTGGGCCGAGGCTGCGGTGACCGTGTGTTGTGGGCAGCCTCTGCTGGCAGCAAAAGCCTACTGCACCTGGTATTCCCAGGCGGTCTCCCATCCAAGTACTAACCAGGCCTGAGTCTGCTTAGCTTCTGAGATCAGACGAGATCGGGCGTTTTCAGACTAGTATGGCCGTAGGCATTGACTGCCCTGCTTTCTGGCTAATTCAAGTCTCATAGCTCAGCCGCTTCTTCTTTGCCGCTCATGGCAATTCTTTTCCCTCTCTCCTCCTCCTCCTCCTCCTCCTCCTCCTTTGTGCTCTCTCTCCCTCTCGCCGCTTTTCACATCCTTGCGAGGCGTGGTTGTCTTTCAGCTCAGCCAGCGCCCAAGGGGCAAGACCGTAGCAGCTGAATATCGTTGAATGTAGCAGCAGACGTAGTCATCCGAGACGCTAGAAGCTGCACGGATCTCCCACATCTCTCACGTGCAATACTTAATCCCAATCACTGACATTTCAAGCACCATTTGAATGATTTTCAAAAAAATTTTAAAACTCTTCCCTTCACTTTTACCTTCTCACAGTGGCCTTTTTTTTTTGGTCAGAGGAGGAGGGAGGGAGGGAAACACTAATGTAGTGTTTGGGGATAACCACTCTGTGACATCAGACCTTCCGCTTCCCACTTCTTGGTGGATATTGCTTGCCTGACTTTTCCCAAAATGCACTGTGACATCAGACCTTCCGCTTCCCACTTCTTGGTGGATATTGCTTGCCTGACTTTTCCCAAAATGCACTGAGATACCAGACCTTCCACTTCCCACTTCTTGGTGGATATTGCTTGTCTGGGTTTTCCCAAAATGCACTGAGATACCAGACCTTCCGCTTCCCACTTCTTGGTAGATACTGCTGGTCTGACATCTCCCAAAATGCACCATTGAAGTCCCTCAGCCGCCTTTACCAGCCACCTGTCTGTCTTTCACCTGAGGAAGCACCCAAGGGGCAAGACCGTAGCAGCTGAATGTCCTGGCAAAGCCAGGCTGAGGGAGCAGCCAAAAGATTGCCTGCCTCTGGGCCGAGGCTGCGGTGACCGTGTGTTGTGGGCAGCCTCTGCTGGCAGCAAAAGCCTACTGCACCTGGTATTCCCAGGCGGTCTCCCATCCAAGTACTAACCAGGCCTGAGTCTGCTTAGCTTCCGAGATCAGACGAGATCGGGCGTTTTCAGACTAGTATGGCCGTAGGCATTGACTGCTCTGCTTTCTGGCTAATTCAAGTCTCATAGCTCAGCCGCTTCTTCTTTGCCGCTCATGGCAATTCTTTTCCCTCTCTCCTCCTCCTCCTCCTCCTCCTCCTTTGTGCTCTCTCTCCCTCTCGCCGCTTTTCACATCCTTGCGAGGCGTGGTTGTCTTTCAGCTCAGCCAGCGCCCAAGGGGCAAGACCATAGCAGCTGAATGTCCTGGCAAAGCCAGGCTGAGGGAGCAGCCAAAAGATTGCCTGCCTCTGGGCCGAGGCTGCGGTGACCGTGTGTTGTGGGCAGCCTCTGCTGGCAGCAAAAGCCTACTGCACCTGGTATTCCCAGGCGGTCTCCCATCCAAGTACTAACCAGGCCTGAGTCTGCTTAGCTTCCGAGATCAGACGAGATCGGGCGTTTTCAGACTAGTATGGCCGTAGGCATTGACTGCCCTGCTTTCTGGCTAATTCAAGTCTCATAGCTCAGCCGCTTCTTCTTTGCCGCTCATGGCAATTCTTTTCCCTCTCTCCTCCTCCTCCTCCTCCTCCTCCTCCTTTGTGCTCTCTCTCCCTCTCGCCGCTTTTCACATCCTTGCGAGGCGTGGTTGTCTTTCAGCTCAGCCAGCGCCCAAGGGGCAAGACCGTAGCAGCTGAATGTCCTGGCAAAGCCAGGCTGAGGGAGCAGCCAAAAGATTGCCTGCCTCTGGGCCGAGGCTGCGGTGACCGTGTGTTGTGGGCAGCCTCTGCTGGCAGCAAAAGCCTACTGCACCTGGTATTCCCAGGCGGTCTCCCATCCAAGTACTAACCAGGCCTGAGTCTGCTTAGCTTCCGAGATCAGACGAGATCGGGCGTTTTCAGACTAGTATGGCCGTAGGCATTGACTGCCCTGCTTTCTGGCTAATTCAAGTCTCATAGCTCAGCCGCTTCTTCTTTGCCGCTCATGGCAATTCTTTTCCCTCTCTCCTCCTCCTCCTCCTTTGTGCTCTCTCTCCCTCTCGCCGCTTTTCACATCCTTGCGAGGCGTGGTTGTCTTTCAGCTCAGCCAGCGCCCAAGGGGCAAGACCGTAGCAGCTGAATGTCCTGGCAAAGCCAGGCTGAGGGA
>NW_027591827.1:25000-72541 GCF_964213995.1 Mustelus asterias | reverse complement strand
CCTCTTTTGACCCTGGCTTCTGTCCCAGATTGTATTACCTCAGACTTATCTATAATAAATTGCATCTGTCATCAATCTACTAACACCCCCCCTCCCCTACCCGATGTTTGTCACACCTTTTCATAGAAACCTACAGTGCAGAAGGAGGCCATTTGCCCATCGGGTCTGTACCAACCACAATCCCACCCAGGCCCTATCCCTGTAACCCCATGTATTTAACATGCTAGTCCCCCCCGATACTAAGGGGCAATTTAGCATGGCCAATCCACCTAACCTCTACATCTTTGGACAGTAAGGGGCAATTTAGCATGGCCAATCCACCTAACCTCTACATCTTTGGACACTAAGGGGCAATTTAGCATGGCCAATCCACCTAACCTCTACATCTTTGACACTAAGGGGCAATTTAGCATGGCCAATCCACCTAACCTCTACATCTTTGGACACTAAGGGGCAATTTAGCATGGCCAATCCACCCAACCTCTACATCTTTGGACACGAAGGGGCAATTTAGCATGGCCAATCCACCTAACCATAAGATCATAAGACCATAAGACATAGGAGCAGAATTAGGCCACTCGGCCCATCGAGTCTGCTCCGCCATTCAATCATGGCTGATATTTTTCTCATCCCCATTCTCCTACCTTTTCCCCATAACCCCTGATCTCCTTATTAATCAAGAACCTATCTATCTCTGTCTTAAAGACACTCAATGACCCGGCCTCCACAGCCTTCTGCGGCAAAAAGTTCCATAGATTCACCACTCTCTGGCTGGAGAAATTCCTCCTCATCTCTGCTTTAAAGGATCGTCCCTTTAGCCTGAGGTTGTGCCCTCTGGTTCTAGTTTTTCCTACTAGTGGAAACATCCTCTCTACGTCCACTCTATCCAGGCCTCGCAGTATCCTGTAAGTTTCAATAAGGTCCCCCCTCATCCTTCTAAACTCCAACAAGTACAGACCCAGAGTCCTCAACCCGTTCCTCATACGACAAGCTCTTCATTCCAGGGATCATTCTTGTGAACCTCCTCTGGACCCTTTCCAAGGCCCAGCACATCCTTCCTTAGATACGGGGCCCAAAACTGCTCACAATACTACAAATGGGGTCTGACCAGAGCCTTATACAGCCTCAGAAGTCCATCCCTGCTCTTGTATTCCAGCCCTCTCGACATGAATGCTAACATTGCATTTGCCTTCCTAACTGCCGACTGAACCTGCACGTTAACCCTAAGAGAATCTTGAACAAGGACTCCCAAGTCCCTTTGTGTTTCTGATTCCCGAAGCATTTCCCCATTTAGAAAATAGTCCATGCCTCCATCCCTCCTTCCAAAGTGCGTAACCTCACACTTTCCCACATTGTATTCCATCTGACACTTCTTTACCCACTCTCCTAACCAACCGCAGTCATTTGCTTTTGATACCACTGGGCCATCGCCTCCAGGTAAGAGACTCGAGGGGCTGAATGGCCTCCTCCTGCCCAGATGGTCCAAGGATAAAGTGGTGCCTATTTCTGTTGTGTCGGTTTTGGGTTATTATAGCGTGGCATTATAGCACTGGAGTTTGACGCCAGCGTGGTAAGCCTGTTTGAACCCACCGGTGTTGACAGTGTCAACACTCTCTGTTTTGTCATCACAGTTCCTGGTATTGTTGACGGTGGAATGTGTTATTTGAGTTATCCATTTACTTGTTCCATTTTCAGTAGAAAGGATCGAGAGCTTCAATCATTTAGGTGCCCAGATCACCAACAACCTGTCCTGGTCCCCCCACGCCGACGCTATTAGAACATAGAACAGTACAGCACAGAACAGGCCCTTCGGCCCACGATGTTGTGCCGAGCTTTATCTGAAACCAAGATCAAGCTATCCCACTCCCTATCATCCTGGTGTGCTCCATGTGCCTATCCAATAACCGCTTAAATGTTCCTCAAGTGTCTGACTCCACTATCACTGCAGGCAGTCCATTCCACACCCCAACCACTCTCTGCGTAAAGAACCTACCTCTGATATCCGTCCTGTATCTCCCACCATGAACCCTATAGTTATGCCCCCTTGTAATAGCTCCATCCACCCGAGGAAATAGTCTTTGAACGTTCACTCTATCTATCCCTTCATCATTTTATAAACCTCTAATAAGTCTCCCCTCAGCCTCCTCCACTCCAGAGAGAACAGCCCTAGCTCCCTCAACCTTTCCTCATAAGACCTACCCTCCAAACCAGGCAGCACCCTGGTAAATCTCCTCTGCACTCTTTCCAGCGCTTCCACATCCGTCTTATAGTGAGGTGAGCAGAACTGCACACAATATTCCAAATGTGGTCTCACCAAGGTCCTGTACAGTTGCAGCATAACCCCACGGCTCTTAAACTCCAACCCCCTGTTAATAAAAGCTAACACACTATAGGCCTTCTTCACGGCTCTATCCACTTGAGTGGCAACCTTTAGAGATCTGTGGATATGGACCCCATATCCACAGCTATTGTTAGGAAAGGCCCACCAACGCCTCTACTTTCTCAGAAGACTAAGGAAATTTGGCATGTCAGCTACCACTCTCACTAACTTTTACAGATGCCCCACAGAAAGCATTCTTTCTGGTTGTTTCACAGCTTGGTCTGGGCTCCAGCTCTGCCCAAGACCGCAAGGGACTACAAAGGGTCGTGAATGTAGCCCAATCCATCACGCAAACCAGCCTCCCATCCATTGACTCTGTCTACACTTCCCGCTGCCTCGGCAAAGCAACCAGCATAATTAAGGGCACCTCGCGCCCCGGACATTCTCTCTTCTACCTTCTTCCGTCGGGAAAAAGATACAAAAGTCTGAGGTCACGTACCAACCGACTCAAGAACAGCTTCTTCCCTGCTGCCGTGTCTTGCTCCAACCATAGGAGTGCTCCCACTGTGCCTTCTTGTGGATGCTTTAAGATGGGCTGTTATTTCACAGAGGGTTGGAACAGTTGAGCCTGGAGGTTGTGAGGACATGGATGAGAAGTTGAACGCCGGGTCGCTGGGGCAAGGGCCACAGGCCGGAGGTGTCACACAGGATGGGGCAATCTGTGTTGGGATTGAATGGACCTACCTTGTATTAAGTTGATCTTTCTCTACACCCTAGCTTTGACTGTAACACAACATTCTGCACCCTCTCCTTTCCTTCTCTATGAACGGTATGCTTTGTCTGTATAGCGTGCAAGAAACAATACTTTTCACTGTATCCCAATACATGTGACAATAGTAAATCAAATCCTTCTCCCCTATGTACTCTATGAACGGTATGCTTTGTCTGTATAGCGCGCAAGAAACAATACTTTTCACTGTATCCCAATACATGGGACAATAATAAATCAAATCAAATCATAGAATCCCTACAGTGCAGAAGGAGGTCATTCAGCCCATCGAGTCTGCACCGACCACAATCCCACCCAGGCCCTACTCCCACATATTTACCCGCTAATCCCTCTAACCTACACATCTCAGGACTCTAAGGGGCAATTTTTAACCTGGCCAATCAACCTAACCCGCACATCTTTGGGACTGTGGGAGGAAACCGGAGCACCCGGAGGAAACCCACGTAGACACGAGGAGAATGTGCAAACTTCACACAGACAGTGACCCGAGCCGGGAATCGAACCCGGGTCCCTGGCGCTGTGAGGCAGCAGTGCTAACCACTGTGCTACCCAAAATCAAATTTTGCATGTTCGGTATTGACGAAGGGAGGGGGGGAATGTCGGGGAGGGGCGGGGGGGAGGGGGGGAGGGGGGGGATGTCGGGGAGGGGCGGGGGGGTGGGGGGAGGGGGGTATGTCGGGGAGGGGCGGGGGGGAGGGGGGGGTATGTCGGGGAGGGGCGGGGGGGATGTCGGGGAGGGGCGGGGGGGGCGGGGGGAGGGGGGATGTCGGGGAGGGGCGGGGGGGAGGGGGGATGTCGGGGAGGGGCGGGGGGGCGGGGGGGGGCGGGGGGGGGCGGCGCGGGGGAGGGGGGGTGCGGGGCGGGGGGCGCATTGGTAATAGCTTTGACCAAGATCAACAATGCCCTTTGGCAACCACCAGATATCAAAGAATTTCAAAGATTCACGTTCAGACACGCAGGCCGCGATTCCCCCAGAAAGTCCGGCTTCCGAAGGGGAAAGCTGGTGTGATTCTGCTGTTCCAGCGGTTAACGCTGCTGCCTCACAGCGCCAGGGACCCGGGTTCGATTCACGGCTCGGGTCACTGTCTGCACTTTCTCCCCGTGTCTGCATGGGTTTCCTCCCACAGTCCAAAGATGTGTGGGTTAGGTGGATTGGCCATGCTAAATTGCCCCTTAATGTCGGGGGGACTAGCTGGGCTAAATTCATGGGGTTATGGGGATAGGGCCTGGGTGGGATTGTGGTCGGTGCAAACTGAACAGCTGACTTTGGACACTAAGGGGCAATTTAGCCTGGCCAATCCATCTAACCTTCCTGATCTCCTTCTGCACTGTCGGGATTTTATGATTCTATGTTTGTTTATTCCCCAGTTTCAGTCAGACTCTATTTCTGCGACTAACCAATCCTTGGGAGGAGATATGTACGCCTAGAATGACGTGGCCTAACCTCATTGGGTGCTGTTACCCACCGCCCACCCTGTGACCCCATTGGTTGAAAACCAGAGAACATTCCAGAAGGGCTCGGAGTGAGGGGGTGGGGGGGCGGGGGCGAGAACGGATATCTGAAGGCAAACCTCGGCAAAGACTCGGCCGACCTACAGCGACCTGGGACCACGGAGGACGGTGTGTGAGATCCACCTTCGTTCCAAGAAAGCTCTGACTCCATCTATTGACGTGAGCGCAGTGAAGTCAATCTAACGGCCCAATCGACTTCACCAGAACGAGGTCGCATCTCTTAATCAGCCAATCAGCTCAGTCTGGGGTAAGTTAACCAAAAGAGAAAACGCTGGAAAATCTCGGCGGGTCTGGCAAGTAAGGAGAGAAAAGAGCTGAGGTTTCGAGTCCAGATGACCCTTTGTCAAAGATAAAAATGATGTGGAGATGCCGGCGTTGGACTGGGGTAAACACAGTAAGAAGTTTATACTTTGTCTGTATAGCGCGCAAGAAACAATACTTTTCACTGTATCCCAATACATGTGACAATAATAAATCAAATCCTTCTCCCCTAAGTACTCTATGAACGGTATGCTTTGTCTGTATAGCGCGCAAGAAACAATACTTTTCACTGTGTCCCAATACATGTGACAATAATAAATCAAATCAAATCTTAGAAACCCTACAGTGCAGAAGGAGACCATTCGGCCCATCGATGTAACCTGGTGTTCAACTGTGGGAGGCAGCGTAGAGCACTGGGGGTGGGGAGGGTGGTGGGTGGGGGGTTTGGAATGCAGCGAGGGCAAACTCCCCAGGGTCAGAGCAGGTTCTGGCTCCTGAGGGAAGTCTCCGGCAGGGAATCCGATATTAAAATGAGGAATCGTTGAGGAAAGGCTGGGGAATTAACTGAGTTGAACGGCGGGAGTCCGGCGTGGCTACAACAACAACTTGTATTTATATGACACCTAAACTGGAGGGGCATCCCCAATATCTTTCACAAGAGCGATTCTCGAGGGTTGTTGGGGGGCTGGAGGAGGTTACAGAGAAAGGGAGGGGGTGTAGGGGGCTGGAGGAGGTTACAGAGATAGGGAGGGGGTGTAGGGGCTGGAGGAGGTTACAGAGATAGGGAGGGGGTGTAGGGGCTGGAGGAGGTTACAGAGATAGGGAGGGGGTGTAGGGGCTGGAGGAGGTTACAGAGATAGGGAGGGGTGTAGGGGCTGGAGGAGGTTACAGAGATAGGGAGGGGGTGTAGGGGCTGGAGGAGGTTACAGAGATAGGGAGGGGGTGTAGGGGGCTGGTGTTGTTAAACTTCTTACAAAGCTAAAAAGGCAGAGAAAGTGGGAGATATTTACACTGAGGGAATGAAAGATGAGTCATTTGTCATTTATATTAATGATTCGGATGAGAATATAGGAGACACGGTTAGTAAGTTTGCCGATGACACCACGATTGGTGGCACAGTGGACAGTGAAGAAAGTTATCTCCAATTGCAACGGGATCTTGATCAATTGGGCCAGTGGGCTGACGAATAGCAAATGGAGTTTAATTTAGATAAATGCGAGGTGATGCATTTTGGTAGATTGAACCAGGGCAGGACTTACTCAGTTAATGGTAGGGTGTTGGGGAGAGTTTCAGAACAAAGAGATCTAGGGGTACATGTTCATAGCTCCTTGAAACCTCCTCCAGCCCCTACAACCCTCCCACCCTCTGTAACCTCCTGCAGCCCCCACAAGAGTCCCGATCTCTGTAACCTCCTCCAACCCCTACACCCCTCCCTATCTCTGTAACCTCCTCCAACCCCTACACCCCTCCCTATCTCTGTAACCTCCTCCAGCCACGACAACCCTCCCTATCTCTGTAACCTCCTCCAGCCCCTACAACCCGCCCTATCTCTGTAACCTCCTCCAGTCCCGACAACCCTCCCACTCTCTCTAACCTTTTCCAGGCCCACAACACTCCCTATCTCTGAACCTCCACCAGCCCCGACAACCATCCCGATCTCTGTAATCTCTTCCAGCCCCCACACACCTCCGTATCTCTGTAACCTCCTCAAGTCACCAATAACCCTCTCTATCTCTGTACCCTCCTCCAGCCCCCTACACCCCTCCCTACCTCTGTAACCTCCTCCAGCCCCTACACCCCCTCCCTATCTCTGTAACCTCCTCCAGCCCCTACAACCCCTCCCTATCTCTGTAACCTACTCCAGCCCCTACACCCCCTCCCTATCTCTGTAACCTCCTCCAGCCCCCTACACCCCTCCCTATCTCTGTAACCTCCTCCAGCCCCCTACACCCCCTCCCTATCTCTGTAACCTCCTCCAGCCCCTACAACCCCTCCCTATCTCTGTAACCTACTCCAGCCCCTACACCCCCTCCCTACCTCTGTAACCTCCTCCAGCCCCCTACACCCCCTCTGTAACCTCCTCCAGCCCCTACAACCCCTCCCTATCTCTGTAACCTACTCCAGCCCCTACAACCCCCCCCTATCTCTGTAACCTCCTCCAGCCCCTACACCCCCTCTGTAACCTCCTCCAGCCCCTACAACCCCTCCCTATCGCTGTAACCACCTCCAGCCCCCTACACCCCTCTCTATCTCTGTAACCTCCTCCAGCCCCTACAACCCCTCCCTATCGCTGTAACCACCTCCAGCCCCCTACACCCCTCTCTATCTCTGTAACCTCCTCCAGCCCCTAACCCCCTCCCTATCTCTGAACCTCCTCCAGCCCCTACAACCATCCCTATCTCTAATCTCTTCCAGCCCCCACACACCTCCGCATTTCTGTAACCTCCTCCAGTCCCCAACAACCCTCTCTATCTCTGTACCCTCCTCCAACACCTACACCCCTCCCTATTTCTGTAACCTCCTCCAGTCCCCACAACCCTCCCTATCTCTGTAACCTCCTCCAGCCCCTACACCCCCTCCCTATCTCTGTAACCTCCTCCAGCCCCTACACCCCCTCCCTATCTCTGTAACCTCCTCCAGCCCCGTACACCCCTCCCTATCTCTGTAACCTCCTCCAGCCCCTACACCCCTCCCTATCTCTGTAACCTCCTCCAGCCCCCTACAACCCTCCCACCCACTGTAACTCCCTCCAGCCCCTACACCCCCTCCCTATCTCTGTAACCTCCTCCAGCCCCCTACACTCCCTCCCTATCTCTGTAACCTCCTCCAGCCCCCGACACCCCTTCCCTATCTCTGTAACCTCCTCCAGCCCCCTACACCCCCTCCCTATCTCTGTAACCTCCTCCAGCCCCTACACCCCCTCCCTATCTCTGTAACTTCCTCCAGCCCCCTACACCCCTCCCTATCTCTGTAACCTCCTCCAGCCCCCTACACCCCCTTCCTATCTCTGTAACCTCCTCCAGCCCCCTACACCCCCTCCCTATCTCTGTAACCTCCTCCAGCCCCCCAACAACCCTCGAGAATCGCTCTTGTGAAAGATATTAGGGATGCCCCTCCAGTTTAGGTGTCATATAAATACAAGTTGTTGTTGTAGCCACGCCGGACTCCCGCCGTTCAACTCAGTTAATTCCCCAGCCTTTCCTCAACGATTCCTCATTTTAATATCGGATTCCCTGCCGGAGACTTCCCTCAGGAGCCAGGACCTGCTCTGACCCTGGGGGGTTTGCCCTCGCTGCATTCCAAACCCCCCACCCACCACCCTCCCCACCCCCAGTGCTCTACGCTGCCTCCCACAGTTGAATATCCTGTCCCGAGGCAGTCCTCGGGCCGCGTGATGGACCAGAACGATTGGGAATTGTCGGGAAGCTGGGAGAAGTGGAAAATGGGGAGGTTGTGTGAGACGGGGAGTCAAGGGGAGGCTCCCGAGGGATCATGGACCACTTTTGGGATCTTTCTGTGCAATCCCAACCCCACCCCCCCTCCCTGCGCTGCGATGTTATAAGTGGGGAGCCGGCAGATACTTTTGAGAATGAGGGCTAGTGTGAAAGGTGGCTCTTTCAGTGAGACAGCACACATACGATGGGCTGAATGGCCTCCTCCAGAGCAATAAGGCATCGTAAAGAGGTGGGGGGACAAATAGACAGGGTGGCATAAGGAGAATATTTTTTAGTTGGTCTTGGCATCACTGATGAAGCACAGCATTTTCTGCCGTCCCTAATTACCCCTTGAGAAGATGGTGGAGGAGCCGCCATTTTGAACCCGGTGCAGTCCCCGTGTGGTGTAGGTACACCCACAGCGCTGTTAGGGAGGGAGTTCCAGGATTTTGACCCAGCCACAGTGAAGGAGCGGCCGATGTTTTCCCAAGTCGGGATGGTGGAGTGGCTCGGAGGGGAACCTCCAGGTGGGGGTGTTTCCCAGGTATCTGCTGCCCTTGTCCTTCTAGCTGGGAGAGGTGGTGGGTTTGGAAGGCGCTGTCGAAGGAGCCTTGGTGAGTCGCTGCATCTTGTAGATGGTTCACACGGCTGCCACTGAACCACATGTTTCCGAAAAAGGCATTTAAAGTAAGTACATGGAGTGGGGAGAAATTCTTGACCCCAGAGAGTGGGGGAGAATGTGGGACTCGCTCCCACGGGGAGTGGGGGAGAATGTGGGACTCGCTCCCACAGGGAGTGGGGGAGAATGTGGGACTCGTTCCCATGGGGAGTGGGGGAGAATGTGGGACTCGCTCCCACGGGGGGAGTGGGGGGAGAATGTGGGACTCGCTCCCACGGGGAGTGGGGAGAATGTGGGACTCGCTCCCATGGGGAGTAGGGGAGAATGTGGGACTCGCTCCCACGGGGAATGGGGGAGAATGTGGGAGTCGCTCCCATGGGGAGTGGGGGGAGAATGTGGGACTCGCTCCCATGGGGAGTGGGGGGAGAATGTGGGATTTGCTCCCACAGGGAGTGGGGAGAATGTGGAACCCGCTCCCACAGGGAGTGGGGGAGAAAGTGGGACTCGCTCCCATGGGGAGTGGAGGAGAATGTGGGACTCGCTCCCACGGGGAGTGGGGGAGAATGTGGGACTCGCTCCCATGGGGAGTAGGGGAGAATGTGGGACTCGCTCCCACGGGGAATGGGGGAGAATGTGGGACTCGCTCCCACGGGGAGTGGGGGAGAATGTGGGACTCGCTCCCACGGGGAGAATGTGGGACTCGCTCCCACAGGGAGTGGGGGAGAATGTGGAACTCGCTCCCACGGGGAGTGGGGAGAATGTGGGACTCGCTCCCACGGGGAGTGGGGAGAATGCGGGTTAGGTTGATTGGCCAGGTTAAAAATTGCCCCTTAGAGTCCTGGGATGTGTAGGTTAGAGGGATTAGCGTGTAAATATGTGGGGGTAGGGCCTGGGTGGGATTGTGGTTGGTGCAGACTCGATGGGCCGAATGGCCTCCTTCTGCACTGTAGGGTTTCTATGATTTCTATGATTTCACTCCCATGGAGAGTGGAGGAAAATGTGGGACTCGCTCCCATGGGGTGTGGGGAGAATGTGGGACTCGCTCCCATGGGGTGTGGGGGAGGTGAATAGTGTTGAGACATTTAAGGGGGGAGTTTGGATAAACACATGGGGGAGAAAGAATTATAAAGATAGGGTGAGGGGGAGAAAGAATTATAAAGATAGGGTGAGATGGAGAAGGGGATGGGGGGCGGGTGGGAGGAGGTTGGCGCGGGGCAGAGACACCAGCACAGAGCAGATGGGCCGAATGGACTGTTGCTGATAATGGGTTGTACCTGGTCAGAGCAATGGGAAGCAGAGACTCAGAAGAAAGGGTGAAAAAAGGATTAGAAATTTCAAGTCAATCATTGGGGAGGAGCCCCCTGGGGGTTTGGCGGAGCGGGCGCCACAGGGCAGTGTGGAGAAGGTGGTGTCTGAAGAGGTATAAACTTGTCAAAGACAGAGCTGTGAGAGTGAGAGGTGGTGATTAAACACAGCTCGAACTGGGAGTGATCCTGAGCCAGTTTAACCACACGTTGAGAGAGCGAGCCCGGCTTGTCACGGACAGAGCTGTCTGCTATTTATTCAGTTACTCTCGGCTTGCCTGGGAAGTCACTCACTCCAGTTTTTCCCCACTTTTCCAGGAAGCTTTGCGGCCGAAAGTGAGCCGGGAGAAATGAAGAAAACATCGCTGGATCGCAGGCTGCACTGGGACAGGCTGCACTGGCATAGACGGCAATGGAATAGACTGCACTGGAATACACTGCACTGGGACTGACAGCACTGGGACAGGCTGCACTGGGAGAGACTGCACTGGGACAGACTGCACTGGAACAGACTGCACTGGGATAGGCTGCTGTGGGACAGAATGCACTGGGATATAATGCACTGGCATAGACTATACTGGCATAGACTGCACTGGGACGTGCTGCACTGGGAGAGGCTGCACTGGGATAGACTGCACTGGAATGCACTGCACTGGGACAGGCTGCTGTGGGACAGAATGCACTGGGATATAATGCACTGGGACAGACTGCACTGGGAGAGACTGCACTGGAATAGACTGCACTGGAATAGACTGCACTGGAATAGACTGCACTGGGATACACTGCACTGGAATTGACTGCACTGGGATACACTGCACTGGAATAGACTGCACTGGAATATTCCAGCACTGGAATTGACGATACTGCCATAGACTGCACTGGGAAAGACTGCACTGGAATATCCTGCATTGGGATAGACTGCACTGGGACAAACTGCACTAGGATACACTACACTGGAACAGACAGGGCTGGGATAGACTACACTGGAATGCACTGCACTGGGAGAGACTGCACTGGAATATACTGGACTGGGAGAGACTGCACTGGGGCAGACTGCACTGGGACAGACTGCACTGGAATATACTGCACTGGAATTGACTATACTGTCATAGACTGCACTGGGACAGACCACACTGAAATACCCTGCACTGGGATAGACGGCACTGGTATAGATTGCACTAGGATAGACTACGCTGGAATACACTGCACCTGGACAGACTGCACTGGGACAGACTGCACTGGGACAGACTGCACTGGAATATACTGCACTGGGATAAACTGCACTGGAAAACCCTGCACTGGGATAGACTGTACTGAGATAGACTGCATTGGGACAGGTTGCACTGGGATAGACTGCACTGGATAAGATTGCACTGGGACACACAGAAAACTTACAAGGGACCGGACTCGTTGCATGTTCCAGTGTTACACAGAGTTTAGACCGGGTCCAGTCTATATATCTCCAACCTGTGGAACCGGTTACTAACAAACAGCTAACAAACTACTCCATAGACCAGGCTTAAAAGCAGATTTATCCCAGAATGTTACAGACTATCCCCCATCAAACACTCCCAGGACAGGTACAGCACTGGGTTAGATACAGAGTAAAGCTCCCTCATCACTGTCCCCATCAAACACTCCCAGGACAGGTACAGCACGGGGTTAGATACAGAGTAAAGCTCCCTCATCACTGTCCCCATCAAACACTCCCAGGACAGGTACAGCACGGGGTTAGATACAGAGTAAAGCTCCCTTTATACTGTCCCCATCAACACTCCCACGACAGGTACAGCACGGGGTTAGATACAGAGTAAAGCTTCCTCCACACTGTCCCTCATCAAACACTCCCAGGACAGGTACAGCACGGGGTTAGATACAGAGTAAAGCTCCCTCTACACTGTCCCCCATCAAACACTCCCAGGACAGGTACAGCACGGGGTTAGATACAGAGTAAAGCTCCCTCTGCACTGTCCCCATCAAACACTCCCAGGACAGGTACAGCACGGGGTTAGATACAGAGTAAAGCTCCCTCTACACTGTCCCCCATCAAACACTTCCAGGACAGGTACAGAACGGGGTTAGATACAGAGTAAAGCTCCCTCTACAATGTCCCCATCAAACACTCCCAGGACAGGTACAGCACGGGGTTAGATACAGAGTAAAGCTCCCTCTACACTGTCCCCCATCAAACACTCCCAGGACAGGTACAGCACGGGGTTAGATACAGAGTAAAGCTCCCTCTACACTGTCCCCCATCAAACACTCCCAGGACAGGTACAGCACGGGGTTAGATACAGAGTAAAGCTCCCTCTACACTGTCCCCATCAAACACTCCCAGGACAGGTAGAGCACGGGGTTAGATACAGAGTAAAGCTCCCTCTATATCAGTGGTGTTCTGCTCCCTTTGGTCTGCAGCACCACCTGCTGGGAGTGGGGGAGAATGTGGGACTCGCTCCCATGGGGAGTAGGGGAGAATGTGGGACTCGCTCCCACGGGGAATGGGGGAGAATGTGGGACTCGCTCCCACGGGGAGTGGGGGAGAATGTGGGACTCGCTCCCACGGGGAGAATGTGGGACTCGCTCCCACAGGGAGTGGGGGAGAATGTGGAACTCGCTCCCACGGGGAGTGGGGAGAATGTGGGACTCGCTCCCACGGGGAGTGGGGAGAATGCGGGTTAGGTTGATTGGCCAGGTTAAAAATTGCCCCTTAGAGTCCTGGGATGTGTAGGTTAGAGGGATTAGCGTGTAAATATGTGGGGGTAGGGCCTGGGTGGGATTGTGGTTGGTGCAGACTCGATGGGCCGAATGGCCTCCTTCTGCACTGTAGGGTTTCTATGATTTCTATGATTTCACTCCCATGGAGAGTGGAGGAAAATGTGGGACTCGCTCCCATGGGGTGTGGGGAGAATGTGGGACTCGCTCCCATGGGGTGTGGGGGAGGTGAATAGTGTTGAGACATTTAAGGGGGGAGTTTGGATAAACACATGGGGGAGAAAGAATTATAAAGATAGGGTGAGGGGGAGAAAGAATTATAAAGATAGGGTGAGATGGAGAAGGGGATGGGGGGCGGGTGGGAGGAGGTTGGCGCGGGGCAGAGACACCAGCACAGAGCAGATGGGCCGAATGGACTGTTGCTGATAATGGGTTGTACCTGGTCAGAGCAATGGGAAGCAGAGACTCAGAAGAAAGGGTGAAAAAAGGATTAGAAATTTCAAGTCAATCATTGGGGAGGAGCCCCCTGGGGGTTTGGCGGAGCGGGCGCCACAGGGCAGTGTGGAGAAGGTGGTGTCTGAAGAGGTATAAACTTGTCAAAGACAGAGCTGTGAGAGTGAGAGGTGGTGATTAAACACAGCTCGAACTGGGAGTGATCCTGAGCCAGTTTAACCACACGTTGAGAGAGCGAGCCCGGCTTGTCACGGACAGAGCTGTCTGCTATTTATTCAGTTACTCTCGGCTTGCCTGGGAAGTCACTCACTCCAGTTTTTCCCCACTTTTCCAGGAAGCTTTGCGGCCGAAAGTGAGCCGGGAGAAATGAAGAAAACATCGCTGGATCGCAGGCTGCAC
Organism: Mustelus asterias; assembly: GCF_964213995.1. Taxonomy (NCBI): domain Eukaryota; kingdom Metazoa; phylum Chordata; class Chondrichthyes; order Carcharhiniformes; family Triakidae; genus Mustelus; species Mustelus asterias. The sequence continues at coordinate 58,737 of NW_027591827.1, read as the reverse complement.
TGGGACAGGCTGCACTGGCATAGACGGCAATGGAATAGACTGCACTGGAATACACTGCACTGGGACTGACAGCACTGGGACAGGCTGCACTGGGAGAGACTGCACTGGGACAGACTGCACTGGAACAGACTGCACTGGGATAGGCTGCTGTGGGACAGAATGCACTGGGATATAATGCACTGGCATAGACTATACTGGCATAGACTGCACTGGGACGTGCTGCACTGGGAGAGGCTGCACTGGGATAGACTGCACTGGAATGCACTGCACTGGGACAGGCTGCTGTGGGACAGAATGCACTGGGATATAATGCACTGGGACAGACTGCACTGGGAGAGACTGCACTGGAATAGACTGCACTGGAATAGACTGCACTGGAATAGACTGCACTGGGATACACTGCACTGGAATTGACTGCACTGGGATACACTGCACTGGAATAGACTGCACTGGAATATTCCAGCACTGGAATTGACGATACTGCCATAGACTGCACTGGGAAAGACTGCACTGGAATATCCTGCATTGGGATAGACTGCACTGGGACAAACTGCACTAGGATACACTACACTGGAACAGACAGGGCTGGGATAGACTGCACTGGAATGCACTGCACTGGGAGAGACTGCACTGGAATATACTGGACTGGGAGAGACTGCACTGGGGCAGACTGCACTGGGACAGACTGCACTGGAATATACTGCACTGGAATTGACTATACTGTCATAGACTGCACTGGGACAGACCACACTGAAATACCCTGCACTGGGATAGACGGCACTGGTATAGATTGCACTAGGATAGACTACGCTGGAATACACTGCACCTGGACAGACTGCACTGGGACAGACTGCACTGGGACAGACTGCACTGGAATATACTGCACTGGGATAAACTGCACTGGAAAACCCTGCACTGGGATAGACTGTACTGAGATAGACTGCATTGGGACAGGTTGCACTGGGATAGACTGCACTGGATAAGATTGCACTGGGACACACAGAAAACTTACAAGGGACCGGACTCGTTGCATGTTCCAGTGTTACACAGAGTTTAGACCGGGTCCAGTCTATATATCTCCAACCTGTGGAACCGGTTACTAACAAACAGCTAACAAACTACTCCATAGACCAGGCTTAAAAGCAGATTTATCCCAGAATGTTACAGACTATCCCCCATCAAACACTCCCAGGACAGGTACAGCACTGGGTTAGATACAGAGTAAAGCTCCCTCATCACTGTCCCCATCAAACACTCCCAGGACAGGTACAGCACGGGGTTAGATACAGAGTAAAGCTCCCTCATCACTGTCCCCATCAAACACTCCCAGGACAGGTACAGCACGGGGTTAGATACAGAGTAAAGCTCCCTTTATACTGTCCCCATCAACACTCCCACGACAGGTACAGCACGGGGTTAGATACAGAGTAAAGCTTCCTCCACACTGTCCCTCATCAAACACTCCCAGGACAGGTACAGCACGGGGTTAGATACAGAGTAAAGCTCCCTCTACACTGTCCCCCATCAAACACTCCCAGGACAGGTACAGCACGGGGTTAGATACAGAGTAAAGCTCCCTCTGCACTGTCCCCATCAAACACTCCCAGGACAGGTACAGCACGGGGTTAGATACAGAGTAAAGCTCCCTCTACACTGTCCCCCATCAAACACTTCCAGGACAGGTACAGAACGGGGTTAGATACAGAGTAAAGCTCCCTCTACAATGTCCCCCATCAAACACTCCCAGGACAGGTACAGCACGGGGTTAGATACAGAGTAAAGCTCCCTCTACACTGTCCCCCATCAAACACTCCCAGGACAGGTACAGCACGGGGTTAGATACAGAGTAAAGCTCCCTCTACACTGTCCCCCATCAAACACTCCCAGGACAGGTACAGCACGGGGTTAGATACAGAGTAAAGCTCCCTCTACACTGTCCCCCATCAAACACTCCCAGGACAGGTACAGCACGGGGTTAGATACAGAGTAAAGCTCCCTCTACACTGTCCCCCATCAAACACTCCCAGGACAGGTACAGCACGGGGTTAGATACAGAGTAAAGCTCCCTCTATATCAGTGGTGTTCTGCTCCCTTTGGTCTGCAGCACCACCTGCTGTCTTACTGAAGTATTGCATTCTGAATCTGCATCTTGGGACGATTTAGTTTCTCTGTGATCCTGGGAGCTTTCTATCGCTTCCCTGAACAGTCTCATCTCTGGAAGTTTTCTCTGGCTGTGCCCCAAACCAAGCGCTTCCTGTACAGCTCCAACGCTGGCATCTACTGTGGAAAAGTTCAACCAATCCGCCCCTCAGTCTCCTCTCGATCATCAGTAAAGCGATGGAAGGGGTCATCGCCAGTGCCAGCAGGCGGCACCTGCTCAGCAATGACCTGCTCAGTGACCCCCAGTTTGGGGTTCTGCCAGGGTCACCCAGCTCCTGACCCTCATTACAGCCGTGGTTCAAACATGGACAAAAGAGCTGAATGCCAGAGGGTGAGGCGAGAGTGACAGTCCTTGACATCAAGGCCGCCTTCGACCGGGTGTGGCGTCAAGGAGCGAAACTGGAATCAATGGGTATCAGGGGGGACGGGAAGGAGGGAGGGGGGGGGGGCAAACCCTCCGCTGGTTGGAGTCACACGGGGTACACGGGAAGATGGTTGTGGTTGTGGAGGGTCCAGGACAGGAGTCCCTCAGGATTAGTGTCTGAGGCCCAGCTATCTTCAGCTGCTTCACCAATCACCTTTCCTGCGTCATAAGGTCAGGAGTGGGGATGTTCACCAATCGATGGACAACATTCAGCACAATTCGCCACCCCTCAGAGACTAAAGCAGTTCATGTGGTAGAGGTGGTCGGAGAGGCGGGTAGAATTTTCTCAGTTACGTGGGTAAGATGGGTATCGAGGGATATGGGCCAGACGCGGGCAATTGGGACTAGCTTAGGGGTTAAAACAAAAGGGGCGGCATGGACGAGTTGGGCTGAAGGGCCTGTTTCCATGCTGTAAACTTCTATGACTCTATAGCTCTATGTCCAAACACAGCGAGACCGGGACAATATCCAGGCTCGGGCTGGCCAGTGGCAACTAACATTCACCCCACACAACTGCCCGGCAATGACCATCTCCAACCAGAGAGACTCCAACCATCGCCCCACGACATTCAGTGGTAGACCCCACTTGAATCCCCCACTATTAACACCCTGGGGGTTACCATCACTGAATCCCCCCAATATTAACATCCTGGGGGTTACCATCACTGAATCCCCCCACTATTAACATCCTGGGGGGTCACCATCACTGAATCCCCCACTATTAACATCCTGGGGGGTCACCATCACTGAATCCCCCCACTATTAACATCCTGGGGGTCACCATCACTGAATCCCCACTGTCAACATCCTGGGGGTTACCATCACTGAATCCCCCACTATTAACATCCTGGGGGTTACCATCACTGAATCCCCCACTATTAACATCCTGGGGGGTCACCATCACTGAATCCCCCCACTATCAACATCCTGGGGGTTACCATCACTGAATCCCCCACTATTAACATCCTGGGGGTTACCATCACTGAATCCCCCACTATTAACATCCTGGGGGTTACCATCACTGAATCCCCCACTATTAACATCCTGGGGGTTACCATCACTGAATCCCCCACTATTAACATCCTGGGGGGTCACCATCACTGAATCCCCCCACTATCAACATCCTGGGGGTTACCATCACTGAATCCCCCACTATTAACATCCTGGGGGTTACCATCACTGAATCCCCCACTATTAACATCCTGGGGGTTACCATCACTGAATCCCCCACTATTAACATCCTGGGGGTTACCATCACTGAATCCCCCCACTATTAACATCCTGGGGAGTTACCATCACTGAATCCCCCACTATTAACATCCTGGGGGTTACCATCACTGAATCCCCCACTATTAACATCCTGGGGGTTATCATTGAGCAGAAATTGAGCTGGACCCAGCCATATAAATACTGTGACTACCAGAGCAGGTCAGAGGCTGGGAATCCTCACTGTGGCTGAGGTCAAAATCCTGGAACTCCCTCCCTAACAGCACTGTGGGTGTACCTACACCACATGGGACTGAGGCGGTTTCAAGATGGCGGTTCACCCACCACCTTCCCAAGGGGCAATCAGGGATGGGCAGGAAATGGTGGGCCCGGCCAGCGACGCCCCCATCCCATCAACAAAAGTAACAAAAATAAACCTTTAAGATCTCTGAGCTCCTCGAATCCGTGTCCTCTTGCTCCTTGCTGCTTTCAGTCGCTCCAGCATTGACAGTTGTATCTTCAGCTGCCTGGACACTACCCCCGATCCAAACACCTGATTAGTAAGATCCTAACACCTTGGGTAGTAATTTGCAGATGACACCAAGATTGGTGGCATAGTGGACAGTGAAGAAAGTTATCTCCGATTGCAACGGGATCTTGATCAATTGGGCCAGTGGGCTGACGAATGGCAGATGAAGTTTAATTTAGACAAATGCAAGGTGATGCATTTTGGTAGATTGGACCAGGGCAGGACTTACTCAGTTAATGGTAGGGCGTTGGGGAGAGTTACAGAACAGTGAGATCTAGGGGTACATGTTCATAGCTCCTTGAAAGTGGAGTCACAGGTGGCCAGAGTGGTGAAGAAGGCATTAGGCATGCTTGGTTTCATCGGTCAGAACATTGAATACAGGAGTTGGGACGTCTTGTTGAAGTTGTACAAGACATTGGTAAGGCCACACTTGGAATAATGTGTGCAATTCTGGTCACCCTATTTTGGAAAGGACATTATTAAACTAGAAAGAGTGCAGAAAAGATTTATTTACTAGGATGCTACCGGGACTTGATGGATTGAGTTATAAGGAGAGGCTGGATAGACTGGGACTTTTTTCTCTGGACCGTAGGAGGCTGAGGGGTGACCTTATAGAGGTCTATAAAATAATGAGGGGCACAGATCAGCTGGATAGTCAACATCTTTTCCCAAAGGTAGGGGAGTCTAAAACTAGAGGGCAGAGGTTAGTGGTCGAAGGGTCTTTTTCCGGCTGGAGGTCTGTGACCAGTGGTGTTCCGCAGGGCTCTGTACTGGGACCTCTGCTATTTGTGATATATATAAATGATTTGGAAGAAGGTGTAACTGGTGTAATCAGCAAGTTTGCGGATGACACGAAGATGGCTGGACTTGCGGATAGCGAAGAGCATTTTCGGGTAATACAGCAGGATATAGATAGGCTGGAAAATTGGGCGGAGAGGTGGCAGATGGAGTTTAATCCGGATAAATGCGAAGTGATGCATTTTGGAAGAAATAATGTAGGGAGGAGTTATACAATAAATGGCAGAGTCATCAGGAGTATAGAAACACAGAGGGACCTAGGTGTGCAAGTCCACAAAGCCTTGAAGGTGGCAACACAGGTGGAGAAGGTGGTGAAGAAGGCATATGGTATGCTTGCCTTTATAGGACGGGGTATAGAGTATAAAAGCTGGAGTCTGATGATGCAGATGTATAGAACGCTGGTTAGGCCACATTTGGAGTACTGCGTCCAGTTCTGGTCGCCGCACTACCAGAAGGACGTGGAGGCGTTAGAGAGAGTGCAGAGAAGGTTTATCAGGATGTTGCCTGGTATGGAGGGTCTTAGCTATGAGGAGAGATTGGGTAAACTGGGGTTGTTCTCCCTGGAAAGACGGAGAATGAGGGGAGATCTAATAGAGGTGTACAAGATTATGAAGGGTGAACGGTGGGAAGTTTTTTCCCAGATCAGAAGTGACGTTCACGAGGGGTCACGGGCTCAAGGTGAGAGGGGCGAAGTATAACTCAGATATCAGAGGGATGTTTTTTACACAGAGGGTGGTGGGGGCCTGGAATGCGCTGCCAAGTAGGGTGGTGGAGGCAGACACGCTGACATCGTTTAAGACTTACCTGGATAGTCACATGAGCAGCCTGGGAATGGAGGGATACAAACGATTGGTCTAGTTGGACCAAGGAGCGGCACAGGCTTGGAGGGCCGAAGGGCCTGTTTCATGTGCTGTACTGTTCTTTGTTCTTTGTTTAAGGTGAGAGGGGAGAGATACAAAAGGGTCCAGAGGGGCAATTCTTTCACACAGAGGGTGGTGAGTGTCTGGAACGAGCTGCCAGAGGTAGTAGTAGAGGCGGGGACAATTCTGTCTTTTAAAAAGCATTTAGACAGTTACATGGGTACGATGGGCATAGACGGACATGTTGAAGGCTCCGGAGAAGATGTCATAGCTTCTCCGTTCCGGGGAAGTACTGGACGACGAAGGGTACTCTGTCCGCCGTGCTCCGTGTTTGTCTTCTGATTTTGGTAGCTTTTGCCAGTTCGATGGTGCGTTCTCTTACAAGATATCTGAGAGCTGCTTTCGACTTGAGAAATGCAGTTCTTCAGTCCCTCTTTACACTCTCTTTTATACCTGTGTTGACCTATCAATTTTCCTCCAGTAGGATTGGTCTGCTGTCATCGACATCATCAAATTCAAATCTTACAGGTTCTTGGTAGCTGAGTGCCTGCTTTAAATTGATTGGGCAAAATTCAGACATTCGAATGCCTGAAGCCTGTTACCAAAGCAACCCTGTTGTCTGGCCTTGGAGTTAGATGCAAATGTTTCAGTCTGGGACTCTGCGTGTACTTCACATTTTAAACCTCCAAGCGTTGAAACCAAAACCAGCTTTTAAAGGGACCATGCAGTGTTTTGTCCTTCTAGAATTTTGTTTACATTCACAACAGTAGGAATGTCCTCCAGAGAGAGTAATCCTCGACTTCTGGAGACTTCCGTCCAGTTCTGGAGACTTGGCAAAACCCCCTGCTGTTTGGGGGTGGATAATGGTGGTAACACGGGTCCCTCGGGGGGGGGGGGGGGGGGAGGGGGGCCCTGTGAGTACAACAGGAAGAGGGAAGGAGAAGAGGGAAGAGTGCAGACTTACAGGAGGATTAGGAGGCTAAGGTTGAGTCATTGGACGGTTGCAAAGGACAGGGAGGGGGAACAATTCCTGAAATGTGTTCAGAAGAGCGTTCTTGGTCAGTACATTTCCGACCCAATGTGATGGAGGCATTATTGGATCTGACCTGGGCTGAGGTGGGTCAAACTGGGCCCATTGGGGAGCATTGAGGGAATAGTGATCATAACATAATGAAGTTTAGGTTGACAATGCAAAAGGACAGGGAACAATACAGAGAAAGAATAATGAACTGGGAGAGGTGGAACCTCAGTGGGGAGAGATGGACCAGTCACGAGTAAATTGGAATGAAAGATTGGCAAATCAAAATGGCGAAGGGACAATGGGTGGCCTTTAGAGAGGAGATGGTTCGGTACAGTCGAGGTACATTCCCACTGCGAGGGAAAGTAAGGCAGACAAATCCAGAGCTCTCTGAATGTGATATCATGAGATGGCACGGTGGTTAGCACTGCTGCCTCACACTGCTAGGGTTAGAAGTATGAGGGGGGATCTTATTGAAACTTACAGGATACTGCGAGGCCTGGATAGAGTGGACGTGGAGAGGATGTTTCCACTAGTAGGAAAAACTAGAACCAGAGGGCACAACCTCAGACTAAAGGGACGATCCTTTAAAACAGAGATGAGGAGGAATTTCTTCAGCCAGAGAGTGGTGAATCTGTGGAACTCTTTGCCGCAGAAGGCTGTGGAGGCCGGGTCATTGAGTGTCTTTAAGACAGAGATAGATCGGTTCTTGATTAATAAGGGGGTCAGGGGAAAAGGCAGGAGAATGGGGATGAGAAAAATAATCAGCCATGATTGAATGGCGGAGCAGACTCGATGGGCCGAGTGGCCTAATTCTGCTCCTATGTCTTATGGTCTTATGGGTTTGATTCCCGGCTTGGGTCACTGTCTGTGTGGAGTCTGCACGTTCTCCCCGTGACTGCGTGGGTTTCCTCCCACAGTCCGAAAGACATGCGCGTTTGGTACATTGACCCAAACAGGCGCCGGACTGTGGCGACTCGGGGATTTTCATAACAGCTTCATTGCAGTGTTAATGTAAGTTTTACTTGTGACTAATAAATAAGCTTTAAACTTTATTTTTCATTTGGAGAATACAACAGGGGCTGGATATAGAAAGAGCAGGGAAAGGAAATGAGATCAGCAAAGAGAGAATATGAACAGAGCCTGGGAGCAAAGCAAAAGAATATAAATAGTAAAAGGGTGCTAACAAGATCTGATTAAAGACCATGTAAGGGGATTTAGACGTGGAGGCTGGGGATATAGTTTAGGTCTGTAATGAATACTTGGCACCTGTCTTCACCAAGGAAGACAAAGATGAAATATCTTTCCACAGAATCCCTACAAGGCAGAAGAAGGCCATTTGGCCCATCGAGTTTGCACTGATTCTCCGACAGAGGATCTCTCCAAGGCCCACTCCCCTGCCCTATCCATGTAACCTCACACATTAACCCCGCCAATCCTCTCAATCTACACATCTTTGGATACTGAGGGGCAATTTAGCACGGCCAATCCACCTAACCTGCACATCTTTGGACACTAAGGGGCAATTTAGCATGGCCAATCCACCCAACCCGCACATCTTTGGACACTAAGGGGCAATTTAGCACGGCCAATCCACCTAACCTGCACATCTTTGGACACTAAGGGGCAATTTAGCATGGCCAATCCACCCAACCCGCACATCTTTGGACACTAAGGGGCAATTTAGCACGGCCAATCCACCTAACCTGCACATCTTTGGACACGAAGGGGCAATTTAGCATGGCCAATCCACCTAACCTGCACATCTTTGGACACTAAGGGACAATTTAGCATGGCCAATCCACCTAACCTGCACATCTTTGGACACTAAGGGGCAATTTAGCATGGCCAATCCACCTAACCCGCACATCTTTGGACACTAAGGGACAATTTAGCATGGCCAATCCACCTAACCCGCACATCTTTGGACACTGAGGGACAATTTAGCATGGCCAATCCACCTAACCTACACATCTTTGGACATTAAGGGGCAATTTAGCATGGTCAATCCAGCTGACCTGCACATCTTTGGACACTAAGGAACAATTTAGTATGGCCAATCCACCTAACCTACACATCTTTGGACATTATGGGGCAATTTAGCATGGCCAATCCACCTAACCACATCTTTGGACACTAACGAACAATTTAGTATGGCCAATCCACCTAACCTACACATCTTTGGACCTTAAGGGGCAATTTAGCATGACCACTCCACCTAACCTGCACATCTTTAGACATTAAGGGGCAATTTAGCATGGCCAATCCACCTGACCTGCACATCATTGGACGCTAAGGAACAATTTAGTATGGCCAATCCACCTAACCTGCACATCATTGGACACTAAGGAACAATTTAGTATGGCCAATCCACCTAACCTACACATCTTTGGACCTTAAGGGGCAATTTAGCATGGCCAATCCACCCAACCTGCACATCTTTGGAGTGTGGGAGGAAACCGGAGCACCGGGAAGAAAGCCACACAGACGCAGGGGAGAATGTGCAGACTCCGCACAGACAGTGACTGGAGGCCGGAATTGAACCCGGGTCCCTGGCGCTGTGTGGCAGTGGTGCTAACCAATGTGCCGTCCAATGTGGAGGGTAATACTGGGATGCACAGATCTCCAAAAGGCATTCGATACAGTGCCACACAACAGACTTGTGAGCCAGGTTATCACTCACCGGATGAAAGGGCAGTAGCGACAGGGGTACAGAATTGGCTGAGAAATAGGAAAGAGAGAGCAGTGGGGAATGATTTTTATCAGACCGGAGGAAGGTTAACAATGGGGTTCACCAGGGATTAGTGTTGGGCTCCCACCTCTTCCTGTTTCTTAGGAGTAAGAAGGTGAGGGACTAACACCAGCAAGGCAAGGGAATACACAATGAACGGTGGGACGCTAGGACAGAGGACCAGAGGGACCCGGGGGTGCATGTCCATACATCTCTGAAGGCAGCAGGTGGTTACGAAGGCAGACGGGATACTTGCCATTATTCACCGAGGCAGAGACTATGAGGGCAGGGAGGTGATGATGGAACTGTATAAAACACTGGTGAGGCCACAGCCAGAGCACTGTGTGCAGTTCCGGTCGCCACACGATAAGAAAGATGTGAAGGCATTGGAGAGAGTTCGGAAAAGATTCCAAAGAATGGACCCATGGATGAAGAACCTCAAGCACACAGACAGATTGGAGAAGGGGCGGCATGGTGGCACAGTGGGTTAGCAATGCCGCCTCACAGCGCCAGGGACCCGGGTTCAATTCCGGCCTCGGGTCACTATCTGTGCCGAATCTTCACGTTTCCCCCCCCCCCCCGCCGTGTCTGCGTGGGTTTCCTCCGGTTTCCCCCCACAGTCTTCAGATGTACAGGTTAGGGAGATTGGCCATGTTTAACTGTCCCTTAGTGTCCAAAGATGTGCGGGTTAGGTGGATTGGCCATGCTAAATTGCACCTTAGTGTCCAAAGATGTGCAGGTTAGGTGGATTGGCCGTGCTAAATTGCACCTTAGTGTCCAAAGATGTGCAGGTTAGGTGGATTGGCCATGCTAAATTGCCCCTTAGTGTCCAAAGATGTGCAGGTTAGGTGGATTGGCAGTGCTAAATTGCACCTTAGTGTCCAAAGATGTGCAGGTTAGGTGGATTGGCCATGCTAAATTGCCCCTTAGTGTCCAAAGATGTGCAGGTTAGGTGGATTGGCCGTGCTAAATTGCCCCTTAGTGTCCAAAGATGTGCAGGTTAGGTGGATTGGCCATGCTAAATTGCCCCTTAGTGTCCAAAGATGTGCAGGTTAGATGGATTGGCCATGCTAAATTGTCCCGTGGTGTCCAAAGATGTGTAGTTTAGGTGGATTGGCCATGCTAAATTGCCCCTTAGGGTCGAAAGATGTGCAGATTAGATAGATTGGCCATTCTAAGTTGCCTCTTAGTGTCCAAAAATGTTTAGGTTAGGTGGATTGGCCATGCTAAATTGCCCCTTAGTGTCCAAAGATGTATCGGTTTGGTGGATTGGCCATGCTAAGTTGCCCCTTAGTGTCCAAAGATGTGCAGGTTAGGTGGATTGGCCGTGCTAAATTGCCCCTTAGTGTCCAAAGATGTGTAGGTTAGGGGGATTGGTCATGCTAAATTGCCCCTTAGTGTCCAAAGATGTGCGGGTTAGGTGGATTGGCCGTGCTAAATTGCCCCTTAGTGTCCAAAGATGTGTAGGCTAGGTGGATTGGCCATGGGAAATGTGTGGGATTACAGGGATTGGTCGGGGGAGTGAGAGCCTGGGTAAGATGCTTTGTCAGGGAGTCGATGCAGACACAATGGGCCGAATGGCCTCTTGAACACTGTGGGAATTCTCTGAAGCTTCATTGATGTTAAACGGACTGGTCTGTAATTGCTGGAACAATCCTGGTGACCGTGTTTGAACAATTGGGTAACATTGCGATTCTCCAGTCCTCCGGCACCTCCTGAGACAAGAGAAGACTGGAAGATTGTGGCCAACGCCCCTGCAATCTCCATCCTCACTTCCTTCAATGTCCCTTTTGGGAATGCTCGACTTATTTCGTGCCCTGAATGACCAGCGTTGGGCCTTTCCAGTGGTCAAGGAACCCGCTCGCCCCCCGCCCGGGGATGAAGTCCAACCCTCTCTTTCGAGCTCCCAGCCAGAGGTGGGCAGCTGTCCACTGCAGGCAGCGCCAGAGGGAGCCGATGGTTGTTCCTGGTATTGCACCCAGCAAAGGCCCATGATCGCTGGGGGACCCCGAAGGGGAGTGATTGCGGCATGGGGGTTGTAGGGGTGGTATGGGAGTGAGGCGCGTGTGGTGGGTCTGAAAAATAAGCAGGGTGGCAGCGCCAGGGACCCGGGTTCAATTCCGGCCTCGGGTGACTGTCTGTGTGGAGTCTGCACGTTCTCCCCGTCTCTGCGTGGGTTTCCTCCGGGTGCTCCGGTTTACTCCCACAGTCCGAAAGACGTGCGTGTTAGGTGGATTGGCTGTGCTACATTGCCCCTTAGTGTCCAAAGATGTGCAAGTTAGAAGGATTGGCCATGCTAAATTTCCCCTTAATGTTCAAAGATGTGTAGGTTCGGTGGATTGGCCATGCTAAATTGCCCCTCAGTGTCCAAAGATGTGCAGGTTAGGTGGATTGGCCATGGGAAATGTGTGGGATTATATGGATAGGTCGAGGGAGAGAGAGCCAGGGGAAGATGCTCTGTCAGAGAGTGGATGCAGACTCGATGGGCCGAATGGTCACTTCTGCACTGGAGGGATTCTCTGAAGCTTCACTGATGTTAAACGGACTGGTCTGTAATTGCTGGAACTATCCTGGTGACCGTGTTTGAACAATTGGGTAACATTGCAATTCTCCAGTCCTCCGGCACCTCCTGAGACAAGAGAAGACTGGAAGATTGTGACCAGCGCCCCTGCAATCTCCATCCTCACTTCCTTCAATCTCCCTTTCGGGAAGGCTCAACACATTTAATGCCCTGAATGACCAGCGTTGGGCCTTCCCAGTGGTCAAGGAACCAACCCCACCCCGGGGCTGAAGTCCAACCCTCTCTTTGGAGCTCCCAGCCAGAGGTGGGCAGCTGTCCACTGCAGGAAGTGCCGGTGGGAGCCAGTGGCTGTCGCTGGTACTGCACCCAGCACAGGCCCATGATCGCTGGGGTACCCCAAACGGCAGTGATTGCAGGATGGGGGTCGTGAGGGTTGGAGGGTGTTCTGTGGGTGGGGGAGGGGTGGGTCTGACAAAATAAGCAAGGCAGTGGCTGTCAGGGGCACGGTGACACAGTGGGTTAGCACTGCTGCCTCACAGCGCCAGGGACCCGGGTTCGATTCCCGGCTTGGGTCACTGTCTGTGTGGAGTCTGCGCGTTCTCCCCGTGTCTGCGTGGGTTTCCTCCGGTTTCCTCCCACAGTCCAAAGATGTGCCGGTTAGGTGGATTAGCCGTGCTAAATTGTCCCTTAGTGTCAGGGGGACTAGTAGGGTAAATGCCTGGCGTTATTGGGATAGGGCCTGGGTGGGATTGTGGTCGGTGCAGACTCGATGGGCCGAATGGCCTCCTCCTGTACTGTAGGGATTCTACGATTCGAGGTTGTTTATGAAGAGTTTTTCACAAAACTCCAATCAGTGAGGATCTCTGATTGGTCAGTAACCCCTGTGACTATTCTTCACCTTTTCTCCCTTTTTCTCCCAATTTCCTCCTTCCTCATCAACATTCCCTCCCCTTTTTCCCCCTTCACCCCCTCCCCTCCCCTCCCCTCCTCCTTCCCAATGCACCCCTCTCCCCAACTCACACATCCTGGCATCTCCGCCCACCTTCCCCTCTCCCTTCTAACCCCTTGCCCCCACTCCCCCCAAGAATGGTCACATCCCTCCCCATAGCAACGAACATGCTCCCCTCCCCCTCTGCTCACGCCAACTTTTGTCGGCCATTTTCCCAGAGGTTTTAATCACATGACCTGTCCTTTGGCTTCTCCTCGGTGCTCCCCCTCCTCCCCCCATCTCCGATATTCTTCGGATTCTTCGTGAGGAATAACAGAAAGGGTTGAAGGAGGATTTAGTGCCTCGGCGAATTTCCTTCTGTGGTTCTGCTGGAACCGTGTCTGGGAGACAGAGGGACGAGTCCTTTTCTCTTGTGGCACTGTATCAGACGCTGTGTGAAAGCCCAGATTCACCACATCAGCAGCATTGCCCTCATTGACCCTCTCTGCTCCCTCTTCAAAGATCTCCAACGAGTTCAACATCATTTCCCCCTGTAGAAATCCAGGCTGGATCTTCCTAATCCAATCATATTTTTCCCTGTGGCTACCAATTGTGAAGCAGCGCGGTGGCACAGTGGGTTAGCACTGCTGCCTCACAGCGCCAGGGACCCGGGTTCGATTCCGGACACGGGTCGCTGTCTGTGTGGAGTCTGCACGTTCTCCCCGTGTTGGCATGGGTTTCCTCGGGGTGCTCCGGCTTCCTCCCACACTCCAAAAGATGTGCAGGTTAGGTGGATTGGCCATGCTAAATTGCCCCTTAGTGTGCAAAGATGTGCAGGTTAGGTGGATTGGCCATGCTAAATTGCCCCTAAGTGTCCAAAGATGTGCAGGTTAGGTGGATTGGCCATGCTAAATTGTCCCTTAGTGTGCAAAGATGTGCGGGTTAGGTGGATTGGCCATGCTAAATTGCCCCTAAGTGTCCAAAGATGTGCAGGTTAGGTGGATTGGCCATGCTAAATTGCCCCTTAGTGTTTAAAGATGTGCAGGTTAGGTGGATTGGCCATGCTAAATTGTCCCTAAGTGTCCAAAGATGTGCAGGTTAGGTGGATTGGCTATGCTAAATTGCCCCTTAGTATCCAAAGATGTGCAGGTTAGGTGGATTGGCCATGCTAAATTGCCTCTTAGTGTCCAAAGATGTGCAGGTTAGGTGGATTGGCCATGGTAAATTGCCCCTAAGTGTCCAAAGATGTGCAGGTTAGGTGGATTGGCCATGCTAAATTGCCCCTTAGTGTTTAAAGATGTGCAGGTTAGGTGGATTGGCCATGCTAAATTGTCCCTAAGTGTCCAAAAATGTGCAGGTTAGGTGGATTGGCCATGCTAAATTGCCCCTTAGTGTCCAAAGATGTGCAGGTTAGGTGGATTGGCCATGCTAAATTGTCTCCTTAGTGTTTAAAGATGTGCAGGTTGGGTGGATTGGCCATGCTAAATTGCCCCTCAGTGTCCAAAGATGTGCAGGTTAGGTGGATTGGCCATGCTAAATTGTCTCCTTAGTGTCCAAAGATGTGCAGGTTAGGTGGATTGGCCATGTTAAATTGTCTCCTTAGTGTCCAAAGATGTGCAGGTTGGGTGGATTGGCCATGGGAAATGTGTGCGATTACAGGGATAGGTTGGGGGAGAGAGAGCCTGGGGAAGATGCTCTGTCAGGGAGTCGGTGCAGACACAATGGGCCGAATGGTCACTTGAACACTGTGGAGATTCTCTGAAGCTTTACTGATGTTAAACGGACTGGTCTGTAATTGCTGGAACAATCCTGGTGACCGTGTTTGAACAATGGCGTAACATTGCGATTCTCCAGTCCTCCGGCACCTCCCCAGACAAGAGAAGACTGGAAGATTGTGACCAGCGCCCCTGCAATCTCCATCCTCACTTCCTTCAATCTCCCTTTCGGGAAGACTCGACACATTTCGTGCCCTGAATGACCAGCGTTGGGCCTTCCCAGCGGTCAAGGAACCAACCTCACCCCCCCCGGGGCTGAAGTCCAACCCTCTCTTTCGAGTTCCCAGCCATAGGTGGGCAGCTGTCCACTGCAGGCAGCGCCGCTGGGAGCCGGTGGCTGTTGCTGGTACTGTTTGTGAACAGAATTCCCACTCACCTGAAGAAGGGGCTTGCAGCTCCGAAAGCTTGTGTGGCTTTTGCTATCAAATAAACCTGTTGGACTTTAACCTGGTGTTGTTAAACTTCTTGCTGGTACTGCATCCAGCACAGGCCCATGATCGCTGGGGGACCCCGAAGGGGAGTGATTGCGGAATGGGGGTCGTGGGGGTTGGAGGGGTGGTATGGGAGTGAGGGGGGGTGGCGGTGTGGTGGGTCTGAAAAATAAGCAGGATGGTGGCAGTCAGGGTCACGGTGGCACAGTGGGTTAGCACTGCTGCCTCGCAGCGCCAGGGACCCGGGTTCGATACCCGGCCTCGGGTGACTGTGTGGAGTTTGCACATTTCCCCAGTGTCTGAGTGGGTTTCCTCCGGGAGCTCTGGTTTCCTCCCACAGTCCGAAAGACGTGCGGGTTAGGTGGATTGGCCATGCTACATTGCCCTTGAGTATACAAAGATGTGCAGGTTAGGTGGATTGGCCATGCTAAATTGTCCCTTAGTGTCCAAAGATGTGCAGGTTAGGGGGATTGGCCATGCTAAATTGTCCCTTAGTGTCCAAAGATGTGTAGGTTAAGTGGATTGGCCATGCTAAATTGTCCCTTAGAGTCCAAAGATGTGCAGGTTAGGTGGATTGGCCATGCTAAATTGTCCCTTAGAGTCCAAAGATGTGCAGGTTAGGTGGATTGGCCATGGGAAATGTGTGTGATTACAGGGATAGGTTGGGGGAGAGGGAGCCTGGGTAACATAAGAACATAAGAAATAGGAGCAGGAGTAGGCCATCTAGCCCCTCGAGCCTGCCCCGCCATTCAATAAGATCATGGCTGATCTGACGTGGATCAGTACCACTTACCCGCCTGATCCCCATAACCCTTAATTCCCTTACCGATCAGGAATCCATCCATCCGCGCTTTAAACATATTCAGCGAGGTAGCCTCCACCACCTCAGTGGGCAGAGAATTCCAGAGATTCACCACCCTCTGGGAGAAGACGTTCCTCCTCAACTCTGTCTTAAACCGACCCCCCTTTATTTTGAGGCTGTGTCCTCTAGTTTTAACTTCCTTACTAAGTGGAAAGAATCTCTCCACCTCCACCCTATCCAGCCCCCGCATTATCTTATAAGTCTCCATAAGATCCCCCCTCATCCTTCTAAACTCCAACGAGTACAAACCCAATCTCCTCAGCCTCTCCTCATAATCCAAACCCCTCATCTCCGGTATCAACCTGGTGAACCTTCTCTGCACTCCCTCCAATGCCAATATATCCTTCCTCATATAAGGGGACCAATACTGCACACAGTATTCCAGCTGCGGCCTCACCAATGCCCTGTACAGGTGCATCAAGACATCCCTGCTTTTATATTCTATCCCCCTCGCAATATAGGCCAACATCCCATTTGCCTTCTTGATCACCTGTTGTACCTGCAGACTGGGCTTTTGCGTCTCATGCACAAGGACCCCCAGGTCCCTTTGCACGGTAGCATGTTTTAATTTGTTTCCATTGAGATAGTAATCCCATTTGTTATTATTTCCTCCAAAGTGTATAACCTCGCATTTCTCAACGTTATACTCCATTTGCCATATCCTCGCCCACTCACTCAGCCTGTCCAAATCTTTCTGCAGATCTTCTCCGTCCTCCACACGATTCACTTTTCCACTTATCTTTGTGTCGTCTGCAAACTTCGTTACCCTACACTCCGTCCCCTCCTCCAGATCATCTATATAAATGGTAAACAGTTGCGGCCCGAGTACCGATGCTCTGTCAGAGAGTCGGTGCAGACTCGATGGGCCGAATGGCCTCTTCAACACTGGGGATTCTTTGAAGCTTCACTGATGTTAAACGGACGGGTCTGTAATTGCTGGAACTCTCCTGGTGACCGTGTTTGAACAATTTGTAACATTGCGATTCTCCAGTCCTCCGGCTCCTCCCCAGACAAGACGAGACTGGGAGATTGTGGCCAGCGCCCCTGCAATTTCCATCCTCACTCCCTTCAATATCCTTTTGGGATATCTCGCCACATGCCCTGAATGACCAGCATTGGGCCTTTCCAGTGGTCAAGGAACCTCCCCCATCCTTTAGGGTTGAAGTCCAACCCTCTCTTTCAAGCACCCAGATAGAGGTGGGCTGCTGTCCACTACAGGCAGCGCCGGTGGGAGCCGGTGGCTGTCGCTGGTACTGCACCCAGCATCGGCCCATGATCGCTGGGGGACCCCCGAAAGTGAATGATGGGGGTCGTGGGGGTTGGAGGGGAGGTATGGGGGTGGGGTGGGAGGTGTGGGTCTGAAAAATAAGCAGGGCAGTGGCTGTCAGTGGGCTTCCTCTTTCTCATGCCAAGTCCCTCGACCTGGCTCCGAGTCCCTGATAATGGGGCCCCCACTTCTTGGGTTTTCCCCCCAAGGAGACTCCCCTGAGTGAAGCTGAGTGAGCAGCGGTCGGTCGGGGTCCCGAAATGGGCTAAATTGTCAATTTAAGGGCCTCAGTTTTGGGTGGGGCGGGACGGCCGTTTATGGGCCTTCTCGCCTCAGACTGAAGCGGGGCAGACACGGGGTGGCAGGGGATCCCTTCCCCCCCCCCCAACCCCCTCCCATCTCCTTAAATGCCCCCTCCTGCCTCCGAACCCACCTTGGGGAATCCCTCCCTATTGGAAGCCGAGGAACCTCTCCAGTTAGAACATAGAACATAGAAAGCCACAGCACAAACAGGCCCTTCGGCCCACAAGTTGCGCTGATCATATCCCTACCTCTAGGCCTATCTATAGCCCTCAATCCCATTAAATCCCATGTACTCATCCAGAAGTCTCTGAAAAGACCCCAACGAGTTTGCCTCCACCACCACCGACGTCAGCCGATTCCACTCACCCACCACCCTCTGAGTGAAAAACTTACCCCTGACATCTCCTCTGTACCTACCCCCCAGCACCTTAAACCTGTGTCCTCTCGTAGCAACCATTTCAGCCCTTGGAAATAGCCTCTGAGAGTCTACCCTATCCAGACCTCTCAACATCTTGTAAACCTCTATCAGGTCACCTCTCATCCTTCGTCTCTCCAGGGAGAAGAGACCAAGCTCCCTCAACCTATCCTCATAAGGCATGCCCCCCAATCCAGGCAACATCCTTGTAAATCTCCTCTGCACCCTTTCAATGGCTTCAACATCTTTCCTGTAATGAGGTGACCAGAACTGCGCGCAGTACTCCAAGTGGGGTCTAACCAGGGTCCTATAAAGCTGCAGCATTATCTCCCGACTCCTAAACTCAATCCCTCGATTAATGAAGGCTAGTACGGCGTACGCCTTCTTGACCGCATCCTCCACCTGCGAGGCCGATTTAAGAGTCCTATGGACCCGGACCCCAAGGTCCTTCTGATCCTCTACACTGCTAAGAATGGTACCCTTCATATTATACTGCTGCTTCATCCCATTGGATCTGCCAAAATGGATCACTACACACTTATCCGGGTTGAAGTCCATCTGCCACTTCTCCGCCCAGTCTTGCATTCTATCTATGTCTCGCTGCAACTTCTGACATCCCTCCAAACTATCCACAACACCACCTACCTTGGTGTCGTCAGCAAACTTACCAACCCATCCCTCCACTTCCTCATCCAGGTCATTTATGAAAATGACAAACAGCAAGGGTCCCAGAACAGATCCCTGGGGCACTCCACTGGTCACTGACCTCCATGCAGAGAAAGACCCCTCCACAGCCACTCTCTGCCTTCTGCAGGCAAGCCAGTTCTGGATCCACAAGGCAACAGCCCCTTGGATCCCATGCCCTCTCACTTTCTCAAGAAGTCTTGCATGGGGGACCTTATCGAACGCCTTGCTGAAGTCCATATAGACCACATCCACCGCTCTTCCTTCGTCAATGTGTTTGGTCACATTTTCAAAGAACTCAACCAGGCTCGTAGGTCACGACCTGCCCTTGACAAAGCCGTGCTGACTACTTTTGATCATACTAAACTTCTCTAGATGATCATAAATCCTGTCTCTCAGGATCCTCTCCATCAACTTACCAACCACTGAGGTTAGACTCACCGGTCGGTAATTTCCCGGGCTGTCCCTGTTCCCTTTCTTGAATATAGGGACCACATCTGCAATCCTCCAATCCTCCGGAACCTCTCCCGTCTCCATCGACGATGCAAAGATCATCGCCAAAGGCTCCGCAATCTCCTCCCTCGCCTCCCACAGTAACCTGGGGTACATCCCATCCGGTCCCGGCGACTTACCAACCTTGATGCCATTCAATAGTTCCAACACATCCTCTTTCTTTATGTCCACATGCTCGATCCTTTCTGTCCACCGCAAACCAGCAGTACAACCACCCAGATCCCTTTCCACCGTGAATACCGAGGTAAAGTATTCATTAAGCACCTCCGCCATTTCTAACGGTTCCGCACAAACTTTTCCCCCTTCACCTTTTAAGGGTCCTATGCCTTCACATCTCATCCTTTTACTCTTGACATATTTGTAGAAAGCCTTGGGATTCTCCTTAATCTTACCCGCCAAGGTCTTCTCATGACCCCTTCTCGCTCTCCTAATTTCCTTCTTAAGCTCCTTCCTACATCCCGTATACTCCTCTAAATCCTTAAACACCTCCTAGCTCTCTGAACCTTCTGTACGCCTCTCTTTTCTTATTCACCAGGTTCATCACAACCTTCGTGCACCACGGTTCCCGTACCCTACCAACACCCCCCTGTCTCATCGGAACGTTGTCATGCAGAGCTCCAGACAAACATTCCTTGAAAATCCTCCACTTTCCTTCGGTACTTTTCCCCAAGAATGCCTCCTTCCAATTTACCCGTCTAATTTCCTCCCTGATGACACTGTATTTCCCTTTACTCCAGAGAAACACTTTCCTAGCCTGCCTGATCCTATCTCTTTCCAATGCTATCGTGAAGGAGATAGAATTATGATCGCTATCCCCAAGATGCTCACCCACCGAGAGATCCTCCACCTGTTCAGGTTCATTAGCCAGCACCAGATCAAGTACAGCCTCTCCTCTAGTAGGCTTATCCACATACTGTGTCAGGAAACTCTCCTGGACACACCTAACAAACTCCTCTCCATCCAAACCCCTAGCCCTAGGGATATTCCAATCTATGTTTGGGAAATTAAAATCTCCCATCACGACAACTCTGTTATTCCTACATCTCTCCAGGATCTGTTTCCCCATCTGCTCCTCAACATCTCTGTTACTATTGGGCGGCCTATAGAAAACACCCAGCAGAGTTACTGTCTGCATCAAGCCTCAAGCCTCACTCGATTGGTCGTGATGGTCCATCGGTAATTCATATGTCCTGAGTTAAAGTTTATTTATTAGTGTCACAAGTCGGCTCACATTAACACCGCAATGAAGTTACTGTGAAAATCCCCTCGTCGCCACACTCCGGCGCCTCTTCGGGTAACACCGAAGGAGAATTTAGCATGGCCAATGCACCCTAACCAGCACGTCTTTCGGACTGAGGGAGAAAATACATTTGTATACAAATGTGAGGTAATGTATTTTGGAAGGTCTAATACAGATAGGAAATATACAGTAAATGGCAGAACCCTTAAGAGTATTGATAGGCAGAGGGATCTGGGTGTACAGGTACACAGGTCACTGAAAGTGGCAACGCAGGTGGAGAAGGTAGTCAAGAAGGCATACGGCATGCTTGCCTTCATCGGCCGGGGCATTGAGTTTAAAAATTGGCAAGTCATGTTGCAGCTTTATAGAACGTTAGTTAGGCCGCACTTGGAATATAGTGTTCGATTCTGGTCGCCACATTACCAGAAGGGTGTGGAGGCTTTGGAGAGGGTACAGAAAAGATTTACCAGGATGTTGCCTGGTATGGAGGGCATTAGCTATGAGGAGAGGTTGGAGAAACTTGGTTTGTTCTCACTGGAGCGACGGAGGTTGAGGGGCGACCTGATAGAAGTCTACACGATTATGAGGGGCATGGACAGAGTGGATAGTCAGAAGTTTTTTCCCAGGGTGGAAGAGTCAATTACTAGGGGGCACAGGTTTAAGGTGCGAGGGGCAAGGTTTGAAGGAGATGTACGAGGCAAGATTTTTTACACAGAGGGTGGTGAGTGCCTGGAACTCGCTGCTGGGGGAGATAGTGGAAGCGGATACGGTAGTGACTTTTAAGGGGCGTATTGACAAATACATGATGGGATGGGAATAGAGGGATACGGTCCCTGGAAGGGTAGGGGGTTTTAGTTAAGCCGGGCAGCATGGTCGGTGCAGGCTTGGAGGGGCCGAAGGGCCTGTTCCTGTGCTGTAATTCCCTTTGTTCTTTGAAACCGGAGCACCCGGAGGAAACCCACGCAGACATGGGGAGAGCATGCAAACTCTGGACAGACAGTGACCCGAGGCCGGGAATCGAACCCGGGACCCTGGCGCTGTGAGGCAGCAGTGCGAACCACTGTGCCACCGTGTCATCCATGGTAGTGTTGTGGTAGAATGTTGAATGAATACTTCACATCCTTCTTCACCCAAGAGAAAGGATGAAGATATGGCACTCGGGGAGAGAGACTGCAAGGTTCTTGAGGAAACCGGAGCACCCGGAGGAAATCCACGCAGACACGGGGAGGGGCGGGCGTGGGGGGGAGAATGTACAGACTCCGCACAGACAGTGACCCAAGCCAGGAATCGAACCCGGGACCCTGGCGCTGTGAGGCAGCAGTGCTAACCCACTGTGCCACCAAGGCGTGAATAGGATTTCACAAGTGGGGGATGGCCGCACATAGGCGATTGAAAGGAGATATTGTGGAGTGACATGTCCCTTCTCCCTGAACTCCCAGAACTCTGTGCTTTCCAGCTCCTGACACCTCCCTGCCTTTGAGGCTTAAGCCGCAAGGCCTTGGGCGTAACCTAGGCGACGGCTACGTCCAAAGATCTTCACCCATTGGCCTATCTGAAGGCTCAGAGCCCAATGATCTTTTGTGGGAATGGTTGTGGGAATGATCCCTTTCTCTTTGACCGAATTTGACTTTGCACCCAATAGACCGAAAGTCTGACCAACGCCCTCAGTATAGAGAGGAGAAAATTGACTTCTGGTTTGCACCAGGACATAAGAACATAAGAAATAGGAGCAGGAGTAGGCCATCTAGCCCCTTGAGCCTGCCCCGCCATTCAATAAGATCATGGCTGATCTGATAGTGGGTTCAGTTCCACTTACCCGCCCGCTCCCCATAACCCTTAATTCCCTCAATGGTTAAAAATCTATCTATCTGTGACTTAAACACATTTAACGAGGTAGCCTCTACTGCTTCATTGGGCAGAGAATTCCAAAGATTCACTACCCTCTGGGAGAAGAAGTTCCTCCTCAACTCTGTTCTAAATTGACTCCCCCGTATTTTGAGGCTATGCCCCCTAGTTCTTGTTTCCATTGTAAGTGGAAATAACCTCGCTGCTTCTACCCTGTCTCGCCCCTTCATTATCTTATATGTCTCTATAAGATCTCCCCTCAACCTTCTAAACTCCAACGAGTACAGGCCCAGTCTACTCAATCTCTCCTCATAAGCTAACCCCCTCATCTCCGGTATCAACCTGGTGAACCTTCTCTGTACCCCCTCCAAAGCTAATATATCCTTTCTTAAATAAGGGGACCAAAATTGTACACAGTACTCCAGTTGCGGCCTTACCAATGCCCTGTACAGTTGCAGCAAGACCTCCCTGCTTTTATACTCCATCCCCTTCGCGATAAAGGCCAACATTCCATTCGCCTTCTCGATCACCTGCTGCACCTGCAGACTGAGTTTTTGCGATTCATGCACAAGGACCCCCAGGTCCCTCTGCACAGTCGCACGTTGTAATTTTTCACCATTTAAATAATAGTCCATTTTACTATTATTCCTTCCAAAGTGGATAACCTCACACTTACCTCACTTACCTCAGGACATTAGATTTATATCTGTTGTGTAAAAGATTTGTAAGATGGACGCTTCCTGCCTTCAAATCCATTCTTCTGTCAACATTTCCTGTTCAATTTTTCCATGTTAACTCTTCCCGAGTCATCGTGACGTAGAGGTTTACAGCATGGAAAGAGGCCCTTCGGCCCAACTTGTCCATGCCGCCCCTTTTTTGTAACCCCTAAGCTAATCCCAATTGCCCGCACTTGGCCCCTATCCCTCTGTACCCATCTTACCCATGTAACTGTCTAAATGCTTTTTAAAAGACAAAATTGTACCCGCCTCTACTACTACCTCTGGCAGCTTGTTCCAGACACTCACCACCCACTGTGTGAAAAAAATGCCCCTCTGGACCCTCGTGTATTTCTCCCCTCTCACCTTAAACCTATGCCCTCTAGTTTTCTCCCCTACCTTTGGGAAAAGATATTGACTATCTAGCTGATCTATGCCCCTCATTATTTTATAGACCTCAATAAGGTCACCCCTCAGCCTCCTACGCTTCAGGGAAAAAAGTCCCAGTCTATTCAGCCTCTTCTTATAACTCAAACCATCAAGTCCGGGTAGCATCCTAGTAAATCTTTTCTGCACTCTTTCTAGTTTAATAATATCCTTTCTATAATAGGGTGACCAGAACTGTACACAGTATTCCAAGTGTGGCCTTACCAATGTCTTGTACAACTTCAACAAGACGTCCCAACTCCTGTATTCAATACAGAGTCATTCTGAGTCATAGAATTCTACAGAGCAGAAGGAGGCCATTTGGCCCGTCGAGTCTGCACCGACCACAATCCCACCCAGGCGCTATCCTTATAACCCCAAGCATCTCCCCTAGCTAGTCCCCCTGTCACTAAGGTGCAGTTTAGCATGGCCAATCTACCTAACCCGCACATGTTTGGACTGTGGGAGGAAACCGGAGCACCCGGAGGAAACCCACGCAGACATGGGGAGAACGTGCAAACTCCACACAGACAGTGACCCAAGTTGGGAATCGAACCCAGGTCCCTGGCACTGTGAGGCAGCAGTGCTAACCACTGTGCCGTGAATCACACCGTGAGGCATGTGTCATACAGCAGTTGCCCCCTCTACTTTCTCAGAAGACTAAGGAAATTTGGCATGTCAGCTACAACTCTCACCAATTTTTACAGATGCACCATAGAAAGCATTCTTCCTGGTTGTATCACAGCTTGGTCTGGGCTCCTGCTCTGCCCAAGACCGCAAGGAACTACAAAAGGTCGTGAATGTAGCCCAATCCATCACGCAAACCAGCCTCCCATCCATTGACTCCGTCTACACTTCCCGCTGCCTCGGGGAAAAGCAGCCAGCATAATCAAGGACCCCACGCACCCCGGACATTCTCTCTTCCACCTTCTTCCGTCAGGAAAAAGATACAAAAGTCTGAGGTCACGTACCAACTGACTCAAGAACAGCTTCTTCCCTGCTGACGTCAGACTTTTGAATGGACCTACCTCGCATTAAGCTGATCTTTCTCTACACCCCAGCTATGACTGTAACACTAGTTACAATGGTAACAAGGATATTATTAAACTAGAAAGAGTGCATAAATGATGCTACCGGGACTTGATGGTTTGAGTTATAAGGAGAGGCTGGATAGACTGGGACTTTTTTCTCTGGAGCGTAGGAAACTGAGCGGTGATCTGATAGAGGTCTATAAAATAATGAGGGGCACAGATCAGCTAGATAGTCAATATCTTTTCCCAAAGGTAGGGGAGTCTATAACTAGAGGGCATAGGTTTAAGGTGAGAGGGGAAAGATACAAAAGGGTCCAGAGGGGCAATTTTTTCACACAGAGGGTGGTGAGTGTCTGGAACGAGCTGCCAGAGGTAGTAGTAGAGGCGGGTACAATTTTGTCTTTTAAAAAGCAGTTAGACAGTTACATGGGTAAGATGGGTACAGAGGGATATGGGCCAATTGTTACTAGATTAGTGTTTAAAAAAAAGGGCGGCATGGAGCAGTTGGGCTGAAGGGTGTTTCCATGCTGTAAACCTCTATGACTACATTCTGCATCCTCTACTTTCCTTCTCCCCTATGTACTCCATGAATGGTATGCTTTGTCTGTATAGCGCGCAAGAAACAACACTTTTCACTGCATCCCAATACATAAGAACATAAGAAATAGGAGCAGGAGTAGGCCATCTAGCCCCTCGAGCCTGCCCCGCCATTCAATAAGATCATGGCTGATCTGAAGTGGATCAGTTCCACTTACCCGCCTGATCCCCATAACCCTTAATTCCCTTACCGATCAGGAATCCATCCATTCGCGCTTTAAACATATTCAGCGAGGTAGCCTCCACCACCTCAGTGGGCAGAGAATTCCAGAGATTCACCACCCTCTGGGAGAAGAAGTTCCTCCTCAACTCTGTCTTAAACCGACCCCCCTTTATTTTGAGGCTGTGTCCTCTAGTTTTAACTTCCTTACTAAGTGGAAAGAATCTCTCCGCCTCCACCCTATCCAGCCCCCGCATTATCTTACAAGTCTCCATAAGATCCCCCCTCATCCTTCTAAACTCCAACGAGTACAAACCCAATCTCCTCAGCCTCTCCTCATAATCCAAACCCCTCATCTCCGGTATCAACCTGGTGAACCTTCTCTGCACTCCCTCCAATGACAATATATCCTTCCTCATATAAGGGGACCAATACTGCACACAGTATTCCAGCTGCGGCCTCACCAATGCCCTGTACAGGTGCATCAAGACATCCCTGCTTTTATATTCTATCCCCCTCGCGATATAGGCCAACATCCCATTTGCCTTCTTGATCACCTGTTGTACCTGCAGACTGGGCTTTTGCGTCTCATGCACAAGGACCCCCAGGTCCCTTTGCACGGTAGCATGTTTTAATTTGTTTCCATTGAGATAGTAATCCCATTTGTTATTATTTCCTCCAAAGTGTATAACCTCGCATTTCTCAACGTTATACTCCATTTGCCATATCCTCGCCCACTCACTCAGCCTGTCCAAATCTCTCTGCAGATCTTCTCCGTCCTCCACACGATTCACTTTTCCACTTATCTTTGTGTCGTCTGCAAACTTCGTTACCCATGTGACAATAATAAATCAAATCCTTCTCCCCTATGTACTCTATGAAGAGTATGCTTTGTCTGTATAGTGCGCAAGAAACAATACTTTTCACTGTATCCCAATACATGTGACAATAATAAATCAAATCCTTCTCCCCTATGTACTCTATGAAGAGTATGCTTTGTCTGTATAGTGCGCAAGAAACAATACTTTTCCCTGTATCCCAATACATGTGACAATAATAAATCAAATCCTTCTCCCCTATGTACTCTACGAACGGTATGCTTTGTCTGTATAGTGCGCAAGAAACAATACTTTTCACTGTATCCCAATACATGTGACAATAATAAATCAAATCCTTCTCCCCTATGTACTCTATGAACGGTATGCTTTGTCTGTATAGTGCGCAAGAAACAATACTTTTCACTGTAGCCCAATACATGTGACAATAATAAATCAAATCAAAACACTCCACTTGGTGCTTGACAAGTTTCAAGCTCTTCACGAAGCCACACCCCAACCTCCATCCCACCCCTCGCTGGGCCGTCCCCCCTCGCAAACAACCTCCTCCACAGCCCCCATCGACCCTCCCTCTCTGCTCCTCCCCCTCAGGGCGAGGCAAGTGCGGCCTAGTCAAACAAGGCCCGGGGGTAGGGCGAGGCCAGAGGCACGCAGGGGAACGTCAGAACAAAAGGACACCAGCTCCATGAAGGAATGGACGAACCTTGCTCCATTTATGAGAAGAGATACATTAAAAAATAAATAACTGGAATGACTGTACAGCTTAATTGTCAGGTACAATTTTTCATCATTCTTTTCCGCACCCAGAATCATTAAAACTGCACTCAATAAAATGATCATCAGAGGCTACAATAAGATGCTCATTTCGGAATTCTGCGCGGTATAGCTTGGCGGAGCTTTAAAAATTCTTCCGATAATTTTGTTTCCAGACAGGGTTGTTTCAGGTTGGGGTTGAATCAGGGTCAAACCGGTTGGCCAGCTGAAGTTCGTCTTGTGCGGGGGGGGGCGGGGGTTGAACAGTGCAAAAGATTGATTGGTTATTCCCAAGATGGGAGCAGGGGGGTGGGGCAAAGGGGTGGGGGGCGCCAAGTATAAGGATCCCGCCCTCTCCCCATTTCAAACCTCAAACACTCCCCCACACCGCGCAGGCAGGAGACTTGGCGACCCATGTCTTGCCAAGTCCCATTCCACCGGGTCCGTCTGCCATTCTTTAATGGGTCCGGTGACCTCCCCGATTCTCGATGGCCGCCAGTTCCCCGCCCCGCACGCCGGGGTCATTTTCCCGCCTCCTCCTATCTAGTTTGCCAACTTTTACCGCCCCCACCCCCTGCGGAGTTCCCCGGGGTTTAGCTGCCATTTCGTGACGGGGAATCTGTCTGCAGTGGCCGGAACTTGGGGAGCCGTTAAGCGCAACGGTCCGTGAGCCTCAAGTTCAGGGAGAGGTTTACAGCATGGAAACAGGCCCTTCGGCCCAACTTGTCCATGCTGCCTCTTTTCTTTTCAAACCCTTAAGCTCGTCCCAATTGCCCCGAATTTGGCCCATAATCCCTCTATTTTACCCCTGTAGGTCACCCAGACCCAGTAGGATGCGTAATTAAAGGGACCCCCGCTTCCTTTCAGCGACAGAACGCGGGTTAATATTCAAGTACCAAAAAGGGAGAGTTCTGCCCGGAAGTACTTGGGTGTTGACAGAAAGCAAGCAGAAGAAAATTCCGTTCATTGCCAGACAGACCTTGAGTCTCAATAAATATTCACATGTAAATACATTTTATATACACAGATATATATATTAAATAATGTTGTTGTTGTCTTTGGTTGGTGCAGGCGTGGGTTATTGGTACGGTGGAACCTGGTATGAAAGACTGGCTTTGCCCTCACTCCACCCAACGTTGCCGAGGTCCCGGTCTCATCACGTTGACAGCTCTGGGTCTTGGAGTCTCCCCCGTCTACCTCAAACAGAGCACCCAAGGGAGCTCAGTGACCTCAAAGGCTTTGGCCCCCCACAACTGGGCCTGAAGATTATTTCAAGGACTCAGGGAGAGAGAGAGAGAGAGAGAGGTATACTTGACAATTTGCCGCAGAAAAAGAATCTCAGAGTGGCGTTGGAGTCACAGAGGCCCTGCAAGCTAGGCCTCAGGCTTGGTCCCCGCAAGCTAGGCCTCAGGCTCGATTCCCGCAAGCTAGGGCCTAGGCTTGATCCCCTGCAAGCTAGGCCTCAAGCTCGATCCCCGCAAGCTTGGCCTCAGGCTTGATCCCTGCAAGCTCGGCCTCAGGCTCGATCCCCGCAAGCTAGGCCTCAAGCTCGATCCCCGCAAGCTAGGCCTCAGGCTTGATCCCTGCAAGCTAGGCCTCAGGATCGATCCCCGCAAGCTAGGCCTCAGGCTCGATCCCCGCAAGCTAGGCCTCAGGCTCGATCCCCGCAAGCTAGGCCTCAGGCTCGGCCCCCACAAGTTGGGCCTCAGACTTGATCCCTGCAAGTTAGGCCTCAGACTCGTGCCCCACAAGCTAGACCTCAGGCTCGGTCTCCGGAGGTTAGGCCTCAGGCTTGATCCCTGCAAGCTAGGCCTCAGGCTCGGTCCCCGCAAGCTAGGCCTCAGACTCGAGCCCCGCAAGGTAGGCCTCAGGCTTGATCCCCACAAGTTAGGCCTCAGGCTCATTTCCTGCAAGTTAGGTCTCAGGTTCGATCCCCACAAGTTAGGCCTCAGGGTCGGTCCCCACAAGCTGGTCCTCAGACTTGATCCCTGCAAGCTAGGCCTCAGACTCGTGCCCCACAAGCTAGACCTCAAGCTCGGTCCCTGCAAGCCAGGCCTCAAGCTCAATCCCCGCAAGCTAGGCCTCAGGCTCAGTCCCCACAAGCTAGGCCTTAGGCCCGGTCCCCGCAAGCTAGGCCTCAGATGTGATCCCCGCAAGCTAGGCCTCAGACTCGATCCCCGCAAGCTAGCCTCAGACTTGAGCCCCACAAACTAGGCCTCAGGCTCAATCCCCACAAGCTAGGCCTCAGGCTCGATACCTGCAAGCTAGGCCTCAAGCTCGTTTCCTGCAAACTAGGCCTCAGGCTCGATACCTGCAAGCTAGGCCTCCGGTTCAGTCCCTACAAGCTAGGCCTCAGGTTCGATCCTCGCAAGCTAGGCCTCAGGCTCGATCCCCCAAGCTAGGCCTCAGGCTCGATCCCCGCAAGCTAGGCCTCAGGTTCGATCCCCGCAAGCTAGGCCTCAGGCTCGATCCCCGCAAGCTAGGCCTCAGGCTCAATCCCTGCAAGCTAGGCCTTGGGCTCGATCCCCGCAAGCTAGGCCTCAGGCTCGATCCCTGCAAGCTAGGCCTCAGGCTTGATCCCTGCAAGCTAGGCCTTGGGCTCGATCCCTGCAAGCTAGGCCTTGGGCTCGATCCCCGCAAGCTAGGCCTCACGCTCGATCCCTGTAAGCTAGGCCTTGGGCTCGATCCCCGCAAGCTAGGCCTCAGGCTCGATCCCTGTAAGCTAGGCCTCAGGCTTGATCCCTGCAAGCTAGGCCTCAGGCTCGATGCCTGCAAGTTAGGCCTCAGGCTCGATCCCCGCGAGGTAGGCCTCAGGCTCGATCCCCGCAAGCTAGGCCTCAGGCTCGATCCCAGCAAGCTAGGCCTCAGGCTTGACCCCCGCAAGCTAGGCCTCAGGCTCGATCCCTGCAAGCTAGGCCTCAGGCTCGATCCCTGCAAGGTAGGCCTCAGGCTCGATCCCTGCAAGCTAGGCCTCATGCTCGATCCCTGCAAGGTAGGCCTCAGGCTCGATCCCCGCAAGCTAGGCCTCAGGCTCGATCCCCGTAAGCTAGGCCTCAGGCTTGATCCCTGCAAGCTAGGCCTCAGGCTCGATCCCTGCAAGTTAGGCCTCAGGGTCGATCCCCGCGGGTTAGGCCTCAGGCTCGATCCCCGCAAGCTAGGCCTCAGGCTCGATCCCAGCAAGCTAGGCCTCAGGCTCGATCCCTGCAAGCTAGGCCTCAGGCTCGATCCCCGCAAGCTAGGCCTCAGGCTCGATCCCCGCAAGCTAGGCCTCAGGCTCGATTCCCGCAAACTAGGCCTCAGGCTCGATTCCCGCAAGCTAGGCCTCAGGCTTGATCCCTGCAAGCTAGGCCTCAGGCTCGATCCCCTCAAGTAGGTCTTAGGCTTAATCCCCGCAAGCTAGGCTCAGACTCGATTCCCCGCAAGCTCGGCCTCAGGCTCAATCCCCGCCTGCGTGGTTATCCAATACCTTTAGAATCTTACTTATTCATGGGACATGGACGAGACTGACAAGGCCAGCGTTTGTGGACCATCCATAACTGCCCTTGGCATTGGTTGGACCATTTCAGAGGGGAGTTAAGAGTCAACCACATTGCTGTGGCTCTGGAGTCACATGTAGGCCAGACCGGGTAAGGACGGCAGATTTCCTTCCCTAAAGGGACATGAGTGAACCAGATGGGGATTAAAAAAAAAAAATCGCAATCAATAATAGTTTCCTGGTCATCGTTACTGAGACTAACGTCCTCTGCCATGATTATTTAGCGAACTAAACTTAAAACTCCCCCCCCCCCCCCCCAAGCTGCCGTGTTGGGATTCGAACTCCCGTATCCCAAACATTAGTGCCAGCCTCTGGATTACCTGTATTGTATGTGAGTTGCTACCTTGCCAGGAGCTAACTTTCCCTGCACCAGTGGGCGTTTGACCAACTGGGCTCAGGGCTGGATGACAGTCAGCTCGTGGAGCCCTCGTCACAAGCCATTGGGCGGAATAAGGAGGTGTTAGAGGGGGACCGAGGAGTGGGTTCGGTTGCACTGCCTCACGTAGTGGAATAGCCGGCAGAGGCAAGTTA
Source organism: Mustelus asterias (assembly GCF_964213995.1). Taxonomy (NCBI): domain Eukaryota; kingdom Metazoa; phylum Chordata; class Chondrichthyes; order Carcharhiniformes; family Triakidae; genus Mustelus; species Mustelus asterias. Next base: position 27,642 of record NW_027591827.1, on the reverse strand, counting down.
AAGGCTGGGCTGCTTGAGTGAGCCGGTTGAGAGTGCCTGGTAACCACGGAATCCACCCACCCCATCGCCAACCTGGGCCAAAGCCTGTGGAGGTGGAGAGCGGGTGAATATTAACCACAATTTGAAAAGGTAGAAGCAGAATGTGTCAAACTGATTCTTGTTTGAATCCGGACTTCTGCTTTGGGTAGAAACAGGAGCAGTACGATTGGTTTAGCTCTGTTTGGGAGGGCAGTTGGGGGCCTCGGGAGGGGTTCGTTTCATCAGCCTCGGGCCCTCACTAAAAGGCTTCAGGTTCATAAGTTTATAGTTTATTTATGAGTGTGACAAGCAGGATAATGTTAACACTGCAATGAAGTTACTGTGAGAATCCCCGAGTCACCACACTCCAGCGCCTGTTCGGGTAACACTGAGGGAGAATTTAGCACGGCCAATCCACCGAACCAACACGGTGGCACAGTGGTTAGCACTGCTGCCTCACAGCGCCAAGGACCCAGGTTCGATTCCCGGCCTTGGGTCACTGTCTGTGTGGAGTTTGCATGTTCTCCCCGTGTCTGCGGATAGTTGGGAACCTGTCTCGGGGGCAGGGAATTCATATGGTGTTCGTGGAAGTGGAAATGAATAGGGTTGGGAAGCATTTTCCGATCAGGGCCAGTGTGATCTCCTGGACTCGTTTCGATCGCCTCAGGGGGTCGGAGAGGAATTTCCCAGATTTTTTTTCCCCATATTGGCCCTGGGGTTTTCACTCTGGGTTTTCGCCTCTCCCTGGAGATCACATGGTCTGGAATGGGGGGGTGGGGGTGAGTTAATAGGTTGTGATGAACAAAGCATCGTAGCTGTGAGGGACAGCTCGGTGGATAGGATATTAGGATGTAGATAGGCTGGAAAATTGGGCGGGGATCCTGGATTCAGGATTCAATCCTGGACCGGGGAGCGGCGCGGGCTTGGAGGGCCGAGGGGCCTGTTCCTGTGCTGTATTGTTCTTTGTTCTTTGTCTGCGTGGGTTTCCTCCCACAGTCCAAAAGTGGGTTAGGTTGAATGGCCGTGGTAAATTATCCAAATGTCATGGGGAAGAGAAGGGTAAACACATGGGGTTATAGGGTTAGGGCCGGGGTGGGGTTCTGGTTGGTGCAGACTCGATGGGCCGAATGGCCTCCTTCTGCACTGTAGGCTTACTATGATTCTAACCCACATGTCTTTTAGACCATGCAGAGTAAAGCTCCCTCTACACTGTCCCACATCAAACACTCCCAGGACAGGTACAGCACGGGGTTAGATACAGAGTAAAGCTCCCTCTACACTGTCCCCATCAAACACTCCCAGGACAGGTACAGCACGGGGTTCGATACAGAGTAAAGCTCCCTCTGCACTGTCCCCATCAAACACTCCCAGGACAGGTACAGCACGGGGTTAGATACAGAGTAAAGCTCCCTCTACACTGTCCCCATCAAACACTCCCAGGACAGGTACAGCACGGGGTTAGATACAGAGTAAAGCTCCCTCTACACTGTCCCCCATCAAACACTCCCAGGACAGATACAGCACGGGGTTAGATACAGAGTAAAGCTCCCTCTACACTGTCCCCTATCAAACACTCCCAGGACAGGTACAGCACGGGGTTAGATACAGAGTAAAGCTCCCTCTACACTGTCCCCCATCAAACACTCCCAGGACAGATACAGCACGGGGTTAGATACAGAGTAAAGCTCCCTCTACACTGTCCCCCATCAAACACTCCCAGGACAGGTACAGCACGGGGTTAGATACAGAGTAAAGCTCCCTCTACGCTGTCCCCATCAAACACTCCCAGGACAGGTACAGCATGGGGTTAGATACAGAGTAAAGCTCCCTCTACACTGTCCCCCATCAAACACTCCCAGGACAGATACAGCACGGGGTTAGATACAGAGTAAAGCTCCCTCTACACTGTCCCCCATCAAACACTCCCAGGACAGGTACAGCACGGGGTTAGATAGAGTAAAGCTCCCTCTACACTGTCCCCCATCAAACACTCCCAGGACAGGTACAGCACGGGGTTAGATACAGAGTAAAGCTCCCTCTACGCTGTCCCCATCTACACTCTCTCCAAAATTCTTCAGTGGCCACACTCCGGCGCCTGTTCGGGTAACACTGAGGGAGAATTTAGTACGGCCGATGCACCCTAACCAGCACGTCTTTCAATTGTGGGAGGAAACCGGAGCACCTGGAGGAAACCCACGCAGACACGGGGAGAATGTGCCAACTCCACACAGACAGTGACCCAAACCGGGAATCGAACCCGGGTGCTTGGCGCTGTGAGGCAGCAGTGCTAACCCACTGTGCTACCGTGTTCCCCCATGTTGAGTGAGATGCGTGACTCCTAGGACAGAATGCTTGGTTTAATTGTGACACATATTCTCCCGACACCTCAGATTGGGCATGAGAAGGGAGACATATTGTGAGAATTTCTTTATTCATTCGTGGGACACGGGCGTCGCTGGCTGGGCCAACATTTATTGCCCATCCCTAGTTGCCCCTTGGAGGGCAGTTGAGAGTCACCCACATTGCTGTGGCTCTGGAGTCACATGTAGGCCAGACCGGGTAAGAACAGCAGATTTCCTTCCCTAAAGGAACCAGATGGGTTTTTACAACAATCAGTAGTTGTT
>NW_027591827.1:0-22500 GCF_964213995.1 Mustelus asterias | reverse complement strand
GGAGAGAGTGACAGAGAGAGAGAAAGAGCGAGAGAGAGAGCAAGAGAGAGTGTGAGAGAGCGAGAGAGAGAGAGAGAGCGAGAGAGAGAGAGAGGCAGCGAGAGAGAGGGAGACAGCACGAGAGAGACAGCGAAAGAGAGAGAGAGATGAAAAAGCGAGAGAGAGAGAGAGAGCGAGAGTGAGAGACAGCTCCCTCTACACTGTCCCCATCAAACACTCCCAGGACAGGTACAGCACGGGGTTAGATACAGAGTAAAGCTCCCTCTACACTGTCCCCCATCAAACACTCCCAGGACAGGTACAGCACAGGGTTAGATACAGGGTAAAGCTCCCTCTACACTGTCCCCATCAAACACTCCCAGGACAGGTACAGCACGGGGTTAAATACAGAGTAAAGCTCCCTCTACACTGTCCCCCATCAAACACTCCCAGGACAGGTACAGCACGGGGTTAGATACAGAGTAAAGCTCCCTCTACACTGTCCCCTTCAAACACTCCCAGGACAGGTACAACTAGCCTCCTCCCTCCCATCATCCTGAGCACTTCTCGAAGGGTGAGCTAATGTACCTCAGTGCCTCCATATTGGATCCACAGAGCTGTTCGCAACAGAGTTTAACCTTCGGCATGGTACACAGGCGGATTCACAATGCTTTGAGTGAAAGGTACTGTTTCAGGTCTAATCCTGATTCCCCCCCCCACCCTCCCTCCTCTCTCTCTCCCTCTGTCACGTTCTTTCCCGTTCTCACATAATGGCGCCCTTTGTCCATTCTTCCTCCCGTTGCTGTGGTAACCACCCCACATGGACCCGATCCCCTCACTCCTCTCTTTCAGCACTGCCCCTTCTCCCAGGGGTTTTGACGCCACCTCACTTGTTGGATTCTTGTTTATTCTGGACCGCAGTTGTCTCTCTCTCTCTCTCTCTCTCAGCAAGAGGCCTCTTGAGGGCCAGCTACTGCCTCTGGCAATGCAGTACATTCGGGAATCTTGGCCAGGCTTTCCCTATTTAGGGAGGGGCAAGGGAAGGCCAGCCGGGTCGGGGAAGGCCGGAGTGAGATGGCTGGTGTGGGTTCCTCCCTCAGGGTGAGAGTCGGTGGTGAATTGTCCCTGATGGAAGAACCGGGCCTACCTCAGGCCTTACTCTGAGTGCTGGGTGGACATACATCGGTACACGGTCAAGGGGGAGCACAGATTCTCCCGGCTGGGGGGGTGTGTTCGGCACTCCCCTTCGCTTGCCCTGTCGAGAGAAAAAACACGTCAAGACCCAGTGAAGACCCCTCCACGAGTGTCCTCAACCGGCCTGTTCAAAGGACGGATCTGCCATTGTGCGTGCTGCGTTTTTTTTCTCGGGCACTGATTGGGTTGCTCAGCGCCCCGCGGGATTGGGACCTCGACTTCCCCCATGTCAAGTCGACGGTAGTCTTGTGTTTTCCTTTTTGCTGCAACGTGCGTGTTTCCTGACGGTCTGCTTCGATGGAGCCAAAATGGTGACGAGGGGGGGGTGGTTGAGGAGGTAAGGGAGAAAGGGGGTAGGTTGGTGAGAAGGGGTTGGTGAGGGAGGAGGGGGGGGGGGGGGGGGTTCTCTCAGGGGGATTTACAATCCGGGCCTCCTCAGCTCAGTAGCCGACAACCTAGGCCCGAGGGGGCTGATTGGCGGAGTTCAAAGGTCACGGTGGGCCCACGGCTTTGTCCTCTGCTCCGGGGTTGGGGGGGTGCGGCCGGGGAGGGGACGGGAAGGGGGGCGCTGTCAAATCGCCGTGTCCCAGAGGACGGTGTGCTGCCGCTGGCACGGAGGCGTCCCGGATTTGCGGGAATCCGAACCCTTTTTCCAGCTTGGCAGGATGGGCATACTGTCCTGTTTGCATAGGCTCCGCTCTGGTCTCCGGCGTGCTTTGATCTCCTTACACAGGCACCGCTTGCGTTCGATGACTTCCAGAAGCTTCCCGTCCTTCTCCTTTAGCCCTTGGTGCTGATGGAGACCCTGGAGGGAGGAAAGGAGCTTTAATTTAATTCTCAAGCAAGACTTCAGGCCTAGGTGTCGGTCAGGCCCTTTCTGGGGGACCGTAAGACCAGAAGACCATAAGACCATAAGACATAGGAGCAGAATTAGGCCACTCGGCCCATCGAGTCTGCTCCGCCATTCAATCATGGCTGATATTTTTCTCATCCCCATTCTCCTGCCTTTTCCCCATAACCCCTGATCCCCTTATTAATCAAGAACCTACCTATCTCTGTCTTAAAGACACTCAATGACCCGGCCTCCACAGCCTTCTGCGGCAAAGAGTTCCACAGATTCACCACTCTCTGGCTGAAGAAATTCCTCCTCATCTCTGTTTTAAAGGATCGTCCCTTTAGCCTGAGGTTGTGCCTCTGGTTCCAGTTTTTCCTACTAGTGGAAACATCCTCTCCACGTCCACTCTATCCAGGCCTCACAGTATCCTGTAAGTTTCAATAAGATCCCCCCTCACCCTTCTAAACTCCCAACGAGTACAGACCCAGAGTCCTCAACCGTTCCTCATACGACAAGCTCTTCATTTCAGGGATCATTCTTGTGAACCTCCTCTGGACCCTTTCCAAGGCCAACACATCCTTCCTTAGATACAGGGCCCAAAACTGCTCACAATACTCCAAATGGGGTCTGACCAGAGCCTTATACAGCCTCAGAAGTGCATCCCTGCTCTTGTATTCTAGCCCTCTCGACATGAATTCTAACATTGCATTTGCCTTCCTAACTGCCGACTGAACCTGCGCGTTAACCTTAAGAGAATCTTGAACGATGACTCCCAAGTCCCTTTGTGTTTCTGATTTCCTAAGCATTTCCCCATTTAGAAAATAGTCTATGCTTCCATTCCTCCTTCCAAAGTGCAGAACCGCTCACTTTTCCACATTGTATTCCATCTGCCACTTCTTTGCCCACTCTCCTAACCTGTCCAAGTCCTTCTGCAACCCCCCTGCTTCCTCAATACTACCTGCCCCTTCCAGCACCTCCTTTCTTTTTTCCTTCTCTCTTTCTTATTCACTCTCCCTCCCTGTCTCTCTCTCCATCTCTGCGCCTCTCACTTCCTATCTCTCTGTTAATGATTTTGTCTCTGAGTCTCTCTCTCTCTCTCTCTGACGCTGCCTCTCTCTCTGTCCGTTTCTCATTCTATCAGTTGGTCTCTCTGTCACTCACCCACTCATAGAACATAGAACAGTACAGCACAGTACAGGCCCTTCGGCCCTCGATGTTGTCCCGAGCTTTATCTGAAACCAAGATCAAGCTATCCCACTCCCCATCATCCTGGTGTGCTCCATGTGCCTATCCAATAACCGCTTGAAAGTTCCTAAAGTGTCCGACTCCACTATCACTGCAGGCAGTCCATTCCACAGCCCAACCACTCTCTGAGTAAAGAACCTACCTCGGACACCCCTCCTATATCTCCCACCATGAACCTTATAGTTCTGCCCCCGAGTAACAGCTACATCCACCTGAGGAAATAGTCTCTGAACGTCCACTCTATCTATCCCCCTCATCATCTTATAAACCTCTATTAAGTCGCCTCTCAACCTCCTCCGCTCTAAAGAGAAAAGCCCAAGTTCCCTCAACCTTTCCTCATAAGACCTACCCTCCAAACCAGGCAGCATCCTGGTAAATCTCCTCTGCACTCTCTCCAATGCTTCCACATCCTTCTTATAGTGAGGTGACCAGAACTGCACACAATATTCCAAATGTGGTCTCACCAAGGTCCTGTACAGTTGCAGCATAACCCCACGGCTCTTAAACTCCAACCCCCTGTTAATAAAAGCTAACACACTATAGGCCTTCTTCACGGCTCTATCCACTTGAGTGGCAACCTTCAGAGATCTGTGGATATGAACCCCAAGATCTCTCTGTTCCTCCACATTCCTCAGAACCCTACCTTTGACCCTGTAATCCACATTCAAATTTGTCCTCCCAAAATGAATCACCTCACATTTATCAGGGTTAAACTCCATCTGCCATTTTTCGGCCCAGCTTTGCATCCTATCAAAGTCTCTTTGCAGCCTACAACAGCCCTCCACCTCATCCACTACTCCACCAATCTCCATTTCTGTTTTCTGTTTGCGCCCCCTCTCTCTGTAATGCATTTTTAAATACATTTAAGGCAGGATGCTAACCAGGAAAATACCTAAATTACGCCCATTAGAGATCGGGGGGCGGGGTAATCTGTGTGCGTGAAGCCGCAGGAAATCGGAAGAGGGTTGGATGAATACTTCTCTTTGATTTTCACTCTGGAAAAGGAGAATATTGGTACGGACTTCAGGAAAACGGACTGTGAGGAATTTAGATCTAGCTCCTGGGGCTAAAGGGATCAAGGGATATGGGGGGGGGGAAGGAGGGGATCAGGATATTGAAGTTGATGATCAGCCATGATCAAAATGAATGGCGGAGCAGGCTCGATGGGCTGAATGGCCTCCTCCTGCTTCTAGTTTCGATGTTTCTATGCGCAGTTTGACATAGGAGGTGGAGACATATTGGTGGTTGCGACAGGCTTAAAGATAGACAAACCCCCTGGCCCGGATGGACTGCATCCCAGGTTGCTATGGGAGGAGGCAAGGCGGGAAATTGTCGGGGTAGGATCTGGCCACAAATTGTTAATCCCCCTCTGGCCACGGGGGAAGTCATGATATAGAACGCTGGTTAGGCCACATTTGGAGTACTGCGTCCAGTTCTGGTCGCCGCACTACCAGAAGGACGTGGAGGCATTGGAGAGAGCGCAGAGAAGGTTTACCAGGATGTTGCCTGGTATGGAGGGTCTTAGCTATGAGGAGAGATTGGGTAAACTGGGGTTGTTCTCCCTGGAAAGACGGAGAATGAGGGGAGATCTAATAGAGGTATACAAGATTATGAAGGGTATAGATAGGGTGAACAGTGGGAAGCTTTTTCCCAGGTCGGAGGTGACGATCACGAGGGGTCACGGGCTCAAGCTGAGAGGGGCGAAGTATAACTCAGACATCAGAGGGACGTTTTTTTACACAGAGGGTGGTGGGGGCCTGGAGTGCGCTGCCAAGTAGGGTGGTGGAGGCAGGCACGCTGACATCGTTTAAGACTTACCTGGATAGTCACATGAGCAGCCTGGGAATGGAGGGATACAAACGATTGGTCTAGTTGGACCAAGGAGCGGCACAGGCTTGGAGGGCCGAAGGGCCTGTTTCCTGTGCTGTACTGTTCTTTGTTCTTTGTTTGTTCTTTGATGTGGAGATGCCGGCGTTGGACTGGGGTAAACACAGTAAGAGTTTTAACAACACCAGGTTAAAGTCCAACAGGTTTATTCGGTAGCAAACACCATGCTACCAAATTTGCTACCAAATAAACCTGTTGGACTTTAACCAGGTGTTGTTAAAACTCTTACGGGGGAAGTGCCAGAGGACTGGAGGACAGCTCCACTTCTCAAGTAGGGTGCTGGAGATGAAATTATAGACCGGGTGAATCTCCTCCAACCCCATTTTCAAGTTTGCTGACGACATCACCGTAGTGGGTCGGATCTCAAACAATGACGAGACAGAGAACAGGAATGAGATAGAGAATCTGGTGAACTGGTGCGGCAACAATAATCTCTCCCTCAATGTCAACAAAACGAAGGAGATTGTCATCGGCTTCAGGAAGTGTAGTGGAGAACATGCTCCTGTCTACATCAACGGGGACGAAGTAGAAAGGGTCGAGAGCTTCAAGTTTTTAGGTGTCCAGATCACCAACAACCTGTCCTGGTCCCCCCCATGCTGATACTATAGTTAAGAAAGCCCCACCAACGCCTCTACTTTCTCAGAAGACTAAGAAAATTTGACATGTCAGCGACAACTCTCACCATCTTTTACAGATGCACCATAGAAAGCATTCTTTCTGGTTGTATCACAGCTTGGTATGGGCTCCTGCTCTGCCCAAGACCGCAAGAAACTACAAAAGGAAGAAATTGCTAAGCAGATTATGGATATGTGTGGGGGTCACAGGGTAGATGTCATGGGGGACTTTAACTTTCCAAATATTGATTGGAACCTTTGTAGGTCAAATAGTTCGGATGGGGCAGTTTTTGTGCAGTGTGTGCAGGAGGGTTTCCTGACACAATATGTGGATAGGCCGACAAGAGGTGAGGCCACATTGGATTTGGTACTGGGAAATGAACCGGGCGAAGTGTTAGATTTGGTTGTGGGAGAGCACTTTGGAGATAGTGACCACAATTCGGTGTCTTTTGTTATTGCAATGGAGAGGGATAGGGCCGTACGGCAGGGCAAGGTTTACAATTGGGGGAGAGGTAATTATGATGCGATTAGGCAAGAATTAGGGGGCATAAGTTGGGAACAGAAACTGTCAGGGAAAGGCACGAATGAAAAGTGGAACTTTTTCAAGGAACAAATACTGGGTGTCCTTGATAGGTATGTCCCTGTCAGGCAGGGAGGAAATGGCCAAGTGAGGGAACCATGGTTCACAAAAGAGGTGGAATGTCTTGTGAAAAGGAAGAGGGAAGCTTATGTAGGGATGAGGAAACAAGGTTCAGATGGCTCGATTGAGGGTTACAAGTTAGCAAGGAACGAGCTGAAAAAGGGGCTTAGGAGAGCTAGGAGGGGACATGAGAAGTCCTTGGCGGGTCGGATCAAGGAAAACCCCAAGGCTTTTTACTCTTATGTGAGGAATAAAAGAATGACCAGGGTGAGGTTAGGGCCGGTCAAGGACAGTAGTGGGAACTTGAGTATGGAGTCAGTAGAGATAGGTGAGGTGATGAATGAATACTTTTCTTCAGTGTTCACCAAGGAGAGGGGCCATGTTTTTGAGGAAGAGAAGGTGTTACAGGCTAATAGGCTGGAGGAAATAGATGTTCGGAGGGAGGATGTCCTGGCAGTTTTGAATAAACTGAAGGTCGATAAGTCCCCTGGGCCTGATGAAATATATCCTAGGATTCTTTGGGAGGCAAGGGATGAGATAGCAGAGCCTTTGGCTTTGATCTTTGGGTCCTCACTGTCCACGGGGATGGTGCCAGAGGACTGGAGAGTGGCGAATGTTGTTCCTCTGTTTAAGAAAGGGAATAGAAATGACCCTGGTAATTATAGACCGGTTAGTCTTACTTCGGTGGTTGGTAAATTGATGGAAAAGGTCCTCAGGGATGGGATTTACGACCATTTAGAAAGATGCGGATTAATCCGAGATAGTCAGCACGGATTCGTGAAGGGCAAGTCGTGCCTCACAAATTTGATAGAATTTTTTGAGGAGGTAACTAAGTGTGTTGATGAAGGTAGGGCAGTTGATGTCATATACATGGATTTTAGTAAGGTGTTTGATAAGGTCCCCCATGGTCGGCTTATGATGAAAGTGAGGAGGTGTGGGATAGAGGGAAAGTTGGCCGATTGGATAGGTAACTGGCTGTCTGATTGATGACAGAGGGTGGTGGTCGATGGAAAATTTTCGGATTGGAGGCAGGTTGCTAGCGGAGTGCCACAGGGATCAGTGCTTGGTCCTCTGCTCTTTGTGGTTTTTATTAATGACTTAGAGGAGGGGGCTGAAGGGTGGATCAGTAAATTTGCTGATGACACCAAGATTGGTGGAGTAGTGGATGAGGTGGAGGGCTGTTGTAGGCTGCAAAGAGACAGAGATAGGATGCAAAGCTGGGCTGAAATATGGCAAATGGAGTTTAACCCTGATAAATGTGAGGTGATTCATTTTGGTAGGACTAATTTAAATGTGGATTACAGGGTCAAAGGTAGGGTTTTGAAGACTGTGGAGGAACAGAGAGATCTTGGGGTCCATATCCACAGATCTCTAAAGGTTGCCACTCAAGTGGATAGAGCTGTGAAGAAGGCCTATAGTGTGTTAGCTTTTATTAACAGGGGGTTGGAGTTTAAGAGCCGTGGGGTTATGCTGCAACTGTGCAGGACCTTGGTGAGACCACATTTGGAATATTGTGTGCAGTTCTGGTCGCCTCACTATAAGAAGGATGTGGAAGCGTTGGAAAGAGTGCAGAGGAGATTTACCAAGATGCTGCCTGGTTTGGAGGGTAGGTCTTATGAGGAAAGGTTGAGGGAGCTAGGGCTGTTCTCTCTGGAGCGGAGGAGGCTGAGGGGAGACTTTATAGAGGTTTATAAAATGATGAAGGGGATAGATAGAGTGAACGTTCAAAGACTATTTCCTCGGGTGGATGGAGCTATTACAAGGGGGCATAACTATAGGGTTCATGGTGGGAGATACAGGAAGGATATCAGAGGTAGGTTCTTTACGCAGAGAGTGGTTGGGGTGTGGGATGGACTGCCTGCAGTGATAGTGGAGTCAGACACTTTAGGAACATTTAAGCGGTTATTGGATAGGCACATGGAGCACACCAGGATGATAGGGAGTGGGATAGCTTGATCTTGGTTTCAGATAAAGCTCGGCACAACATCGTGGGCCGAAGGGCCTGTTCTGTACTGTACTGTTCCATGTTCTATGAATGTAGCCCAGTTCATCACACAAACCAGCCTCCCATCCATTGACTCAGTCTACACTTCCCGCTGCCTAGGGAAAAGCAGCCGGCATAATCAAGGACCCCACACACCCCGGATATTCTCTCTTCCACCTTCTTCCGTCAGTATAAAGATACAAAAGTCTGAGGTCACGTACCAACCGACTCAAGAACAGCTTCTTCCCTGCTGCTGTCAGGCTTTTGAATGGACCTACCTCGCATTAAGTTGATCTTTCTCTACACCCTAGCTATGACTGTAACACTACATTCTGCACCCTCTCCTTTCCTTCTCTATGAACGGTATGCTTTGTCTGTATAGTGCGCAAGAAACAATACTTTTCACTGTATCCCAATACATGTGACAATAATAAATCAAATCCTTCTCCCCTATGTACTCTATGAACGGTATGCTTTGTCTGTATAGCGCGCAAGAAACAATACTTTTCACTGTATCCCAATACATGTGACAATAATAAATCAAATCAAACCAAATCAAAAATCACGTCAGTGGTGAGGGAACTATTGGAGGAAATTCTGAAGGAGAGGATTAATCTGCACTTGGCAAGGTACGGGTTAATTGGAGATCGTCAGCGTGGCTTTGTCAGAGGGATGTCACGCCGAAAAGATCTGAGAGAAGTTTTTGAAAACGCGTGGGGATGAGGAAAGTGCGGTTGATGTCGTTCATCTGGATTTTAGCAAAGCTTTTGACAAGGTCCCGCTTGGGAGACTGATTGAGAAGGTCAAAGGAATTCTGGGAAACAAGATGGATCTGAAACCAGCTCAGTGATAGGACGCAAGGGATGCTGGGAAAAGGCTGTGCGAGTGACTGGAAGCCAGTGTCCGGCGGTGTACCACATGGATCAGTACTGGGACGCCTTATTGCTTGTTATCTAAGCAAATGATACAGATGGTAACGTTGGGGGAATGTTAAACAAGTTTGCAAAAGGACACCAAGATTGGTAGGTTAATAGTGAGGAAGCTTGTTGTCGGCTACAGGAAGATGTAGACGGGTTGGTCAGACGGTATTTAACCCTGACAAGTGCGAGGTGATAGACTTTGGAAGAAGTAACAAGATGAGGGAGTATTGAATGAATGGCAGGAAGCTCAGAGGAACAGAGGGATCTTGGGGTACTTATTCCCAGATCCGTGAGGGCGACAGAGCAGGTGGATAGGATAGTGGAGAAGGCAGATGGGACACTTACATAGAACATAGAACAGTACAGCACAGAACAGGCCCTTCGGCCCACGATGTTGTGCCGAGCTTTATCTGAAACCAAGATCAAGCTATCCCACTCCCTACCATCCTGGTGTGCTCCATGTGCCTATCCAATAACCGCTTAAATGTTCCTAAAGTGTCTGACTCCACTATCACTGCAGGCAGTCCATTCCACACCCCAACCACTCTCTGCGTAAAGAACCTACCTCTGATATCCTTCCTATATCTCCCACCACGGACCCTATAGTTATGCCCCCTTGTAATAGCTCCATCCACCCGAGGAAATAGTCTTTGAACGTTCACGCTATCTATCCCCTTCATCATTTTATAAACCTCTATTAAATCTCCCTCAACCTCCTCCGCTCCAGAGAGAACAGCCCTAGCTCCCTCAACCTTTCCTCATAAGACCTACCCTCCAAACCAGGCAGCATCCTGGTAAATCTCCTCTGCACTCTTTCCAGCGCTTCCACATCCTTCTTATAGTGAGGTGACCAGAATTGCACACAATATTCCAAATGTGGTCTCACCAAGGTCCTGCACAGTTGCAGCATAACCCCACGGCTCTTAAACTCCAACCCCCTGTTAATAAAAGCTAACACACTATAGGCCTTCTTCACAGCTCTATCCACTTGAGTGGCAACCTTTAGAGATCTGTGGATATGAACCCCAAGATCTCTCTGTTCCTCCACAGTCTTCAGAACCCTACCTTTGACCCTGTAATCCACATTTAAATTAGTCCTACCAAAATGAATCACCTCACATTTATCAGGGTTAAACTCCATCTGCCATCTTTCAGCCCAGCTTTGCATCCTATCTCTGTCTCTTTGCAGCCTACAACAACCCTCCACCTCATCCACGACTCCACCAATCTTGGTGTCATCAGCAAATTTACTGATCCACCCTTCAGCCCCCTCCTCTAAGTCATTAATAAAAATCACAAAGAGCAGAGGACCAAGCACTGATCCCTGCGGCACTCCGCTAGCAACCTGCCTCCAGTCCGAAAATTTTCCATCCACCACCACCCTCTGTCTTTGATCAGACAGTAAGAAGTTTAACAACACCAGGTTAAAGTCCAACAGGTTTATTTGGTAGCAAAAGCCACACAAGCTTTCGGCTTGTGTGGCTTTTGCTACTTGTGTGGCTTTTGCTACCAAATAAACCTGTTGGACTTTAACCTGGTGTTGTTAAACTTCTTACTGTGTTTACCCCAGTCCAACGCCGGCATCTCCACATTTTGATCAGACAGCCAGTTACCTATCCAATCGGCCAACTTTCCCTCTATCCCACACCTCCTCACTTTCATCATAAGCCGACCATGGGGGACCTTATCAAAGGCCTTACTAAAATCCATGTATATGACATCAACTGTCCTACCTTCATCAACACACTTAGTTACCTCCTCAAAAAATTCGATCAAATTTGTGAGGCACGACTTGCCCTTCACGAATCCGTGCTGACTATCCTGGATTGCTTTTATCAGTTGTGGTATAAGAGTGAGGAGGTGATGTTGGAGCTGTACAGAGTGTTGGTGAGGCCACAGCTGGAGCACTGGGCGCAGTTCTGGTCACCTCACTGTAGGAAGGATTGCACTGGAGGGGGGACAGAGGAGATTCACCAGGATGCTGCCTGGGACGGAGCATTGGAGCTATCAGGAGAGACTGGATAGGCTTGGGTTGTTTTCTCTGGAGCAGAGGAGGCTGAGGGGGGACATGATTGAGGTGTATAAGATTGTGAGGGGAGTGGACAGGGTGAGTAAGGAGCAGCCGTTCCCCTGGGGGTGACGGGTCAGTCACGAGGGGGGCAGAGTTTTAGGGCGAGGGGCAGGAGATTCGGAGGGGATTTGAGGAAACATTGTTTCACTCAGAGGGGGGGGTGGGAATCTGGAATGCGCTGCCTGGGAAGGGAGCGGAGACCGGAAACCTCACAACCTTAAAAAATATCTGGATGAGCACTTGAAATATCTGAACATTCAAGGATAGGGACAAGGGCAGGAAAATGGGAGTTTTAAAGTTTATTTATTGTCACAAGTAGGCTTAATTCCTTAATACCGCAATGAAGTTACTGTGGAAATCCCCCAGTCGCCCACACTCCGGCGCCTGTTCGGGTAACACTGAGGGAGAATTTAGCACGGCCGATGCACCCTAACCAGCACGTCTTTCAGACTGTGGGAGGAAACCGGAGCACCCGGAGGAAACCCACGCAGTCACGGGGAGAACGTGCAGACTCCACACAGACAGTGACCCGAGCCGGGAATCGAACCCTGGCGCTGTGAGGCAGCAGTGCTAACCACTGTGCTACCGTGCTTTAGCGTGCCTTCAGTGGCAGTTATTGTCGGTGCAAACACAATTAGTCAAAGTGCCTTTTCTGCGCTGTGTGCTTCTCTCTCACACTCTGTCCATTCCCTCTGCTTAACATTCACTCTCTCTCTCTCTGAAACTCTGTTTACCTCTCTCTCAAACACTCGGTCACTTTCACTCTCTCTGACCCTCCCTCTTTCTCTCTGTTTAACATTCACTCCCTCTCTCTCTATCGTTAACTCTCACTCGCTCTGACCGTCTCTCTCCCTCTTTGTTCCTCCCTCCCTCTCTCTCTTTCACTCTTTGTTCCTCTCTCTCATTAACATTCACTCTATTTCTGTTTCACTTTCACTCTCTCTCTTTGTTCCACCCTCTCTCTCTCTTTGTCTCTCTCTCTCTCTCTTTGTTCCTCTCTCTCTCTCTGTTCCTCTCTCCCTCCCTCTATGTTCCTCCCTCTCCCTCTCTCGCTCCCTCTCTCACTCTTTGTTCCTCTCTCTCTCTTTGTTCTTCTCACTCTCTTTGTTCCTCTCTCTCTCTTTGTTCCTCCATCCCTCTCTCTCTCTTTGTTCCTGTCTCTCTCTCTCTTTGTTCCTGTCTCTCCCTCTTTGTTCCTCTCTCTCTCTCTTTGTTCCTCTCTCTCTCTCTTTGTTCCTCTCTCTCTCTCTTTGTTCCTCTCTCTCTCTCTTTGTTCCTCTCTCTCTCTCTTTGTTCCTCTCTCTCTCTCTTTGTTCCTCTCTCTCTCTTTGTTCCACCCTCTCTCTCTCTTTGTCTCTCTCTCTCTCTCTTTGTTCCTCTCTCTCTCTTTGTCTCTCTCTCTTTGTTCCTCTCGCTCTCTCTCTCTTTGTTCCTCTCGCTCTCTCTCTCTTTGTTCCTCTCGCTCTCTCTCTCTTTGTTCCTCTCGCTCTCTCTCTCTTTGTTCCTCTCTCGCTCCCTCTTTGTTGCTCTCCCTCTCACTCTTTGTTCCTCTCTCTCTCTTTGTTCCACTCACTCTCTTTGTTCCTCTCTCTCTCTCTTTGTTCCTCCATCCCTCTCTCTCTCTTTGTTCCTCTCTCTCTCTCTTTGTTCCTCTCTCTCTCTTTGTTCCCCTCTCTCTCTTTGTTCCTCTCTCTCTCTTTGTTCCTCTCTCGCTCCCTCTTTGTTGCTCTCCCTCTCACTCTTTGTTCCTCTCTCTCTCTTTGTTCCACTCACTCTCTTTGTTCCTCTCTCTCTCTCTTTGTTCCTCCATCCCTCTCTCTCTCTTTGTTCCTCTCTCTCTCTCTTTGTTCCTCTCCCTCTCTTTGTTCCTCTCCCTCTCTTTGTTCCTCTCTCTCTCTTTGTTCCTCTCTCTCTCTTTGTTCCTCTCTCTCTCTTTGTTCCTCTCTCTCTCTTTGTTCCTCTCTCTCTCTTTGTTCCTCTCTCTCTCTTTGTTCCTCTCTCTCTCTTTGTTCCTCTCTCTCTCTTTGTTCCTCTCTCTCTCTTTGTTCCTCTCTCTCTCCCTCTTTGTTCCACTTCCTCTCACTCTCTTTGTTCCACTTCCTCTCACTCTCTTTGTTCCTCTCTCTCTCTGTTCCTCTCACTCTCTCTCTTTGTTCCTCTCCCTCTTTGTTCCTCTCCCTCTCTCTCTTTGTTCCCCTCTCTCTCTCTCTCTTTGTTCCTCTCACTCTCTCTCTTTAGAAACATAGGAAAACTACAGCACAAACAGGCCCTTTGGCCCCACAAGTTGTGCCAAACACATCCCTACCTTCTAGACCTACCTATAACTCTCCATCCTATTAAGTCCCATGTACTCATCCAGGAGTCTCTTAAAAGACCCTATTGAGTTTGCCTCCACCACCACTGACGGCAGCCGATTCCACTCGCCCACCACCCTCCGTGTGAAAAACTTACCCCTAACATCTCCCGTGTACCTACCCCCCCAGCACCTTAAACCTGTGTCCTCTCGTAGCAGCCATTTCCACCCTGGGAAAAAGCCTCTGAGAGTCCACCCGATCTATGCCTCTCAACATCTTATATACCTCTATTAGGTCTCCCCTCATCCTTCGTCTCTCCAAGGAGAAAATACCGAGCTCCCTCAGCCTATCCTCATAAGGCATGCCACTCAATCCAGGCAACATCCTTGTAAATCTCCTCTGCACCCTTTCAATCATTTCCACATCCTTCCTATAGTGAGGCGACCAGAACTGAGCACAGTACTCCGAGTGGGGTCTGACGAGGGTCTTCTATAGCTGCATCATTATCCCCAGACTCCTAAACTCAATCCCTCGATTGATAAAGGCCAGCACACCATACGCCTTCTTAACCACCTCCTCCACCTGCGGGGCCGATTTTAGAGTCCTATGGACCCAGACCCCAAGGTCCTTCTGATCCTCTGCCGTACTAAGAGTATTGTACTCCTTCATCCCATTTGACCTACCAAAATGGACCACGACACATTTATCTGGGTTGAAGTCCATCTGCCACTTCTCCGCCCAGTCTTGCATCCTATCTATGTCCCTCTGTAACTTCTGACATCCCTCCAGACTATCCACAACCCCACCAACCTTCGTGTCATCGGCAAACTTACCAACCCATCCCTCCACTTCCTCATCCAGGTCATTTATGAAAATGACAAACAGCAAGGGTCCCAGAACAGATCCCTGGGGCACACCACTGGTGACCGACCTCCATTTAGAAAAAGACCCATCTATACACACTCTGCCTCCTTTGGGCAAGCCAGTTCTGGATCCACAGGGCAGCAGCCCCTTGGATCCCATGCCCTCTCACTTTTTCTAGAAGCCTTGCATGGGGGACCTTATCGAACGCCTTGCTAAAATCCATATAAACCACATCTACCGCTTTCCCTTCGTCAATGTGTTTAGTCACATTTTCGAAGAACTCCACCAGGCTCGTAAGGCACGATCTGCCCTTGACAAAGCCATGCTGAGTATTCTTGAGCATACTAAACCTCTCTAAATGCTCATATATCCTGTCCCTCAGGATCTTCTCCATCAGCTTACCAACCACTGAGGTTAGACTCACCGGTCGGTAATTTCCTGGGCTATCCCTATTCCCCTTCTTGAAAATAGGAACCACCCCCGCAATCCTCCAATCCTCCGGCACCTCTCCCATCTCCACCGACAACGCAAAGATCATCGCCAGAGGTTCTGCAATCTCTTCCCTCGCCTCCCACAGTAACCTGGGGTACATCCCATCCGGACCCGGCGACTTATCTATCTTGATGCCATTCAAAGATTCCAGCACAACCTCTTTCTTAAAGTCCACATACTCAATCTTTTCAGTCCACCGCAAGCCCGCAGTACATCCACCCAGGTCCTTCTCCTCTGTGAAAACCGAGGCAAAATACTCATTAAGCACCTCTGCCATTTCTACTGGTTCCGTACTGATTTTCCCGCCTTCACCTTTTATAGGCCCGATTCCTTCACGTCTCATCCTTTTACTTTTCACATATTTATAGAACGCCTTAGGGTTTTCCCTAATCCTACCTGCCAAGGCCTTCTCGTGACCCCTTCTGGCTCTCCTAATTTCTTTCTTTAGTCCCTTCCTACAAGCCGTATACTCATCTAGATCCCTATCTTCGCCAAGCTCTCTGAGCCTTTTGTACGCTTTCCTTTTCTTCTCGACTAGGTCCCACACAGCTTTCGTGCACCACGGTTCCTTTAACCGACCAACACCTCCCTGTCTGCTCAGAACTTTGTTTCACTCTCTCTCTCTCTTTGTTCCTCTCTCTCTCTTTGTTCCTGTCTCGCTCTCTTTGTTCCTCTCTCTCTCTCTTTCTTTGTTCCTCCCTCGCTCTCACTCTCTTTGTTCCTCTCTTTCTCTCTTTGTTCCACCTTCTCTCTCTCTTTGTTCCTCTCTCTCTCTCTCCCTTTGTTCCTCGCTCTCTCTCTCGGTTCCTCACTCTCACTCGCTCTCCCTTTGTTTCTCTCTCACTCTCTTTGTTCCCCTCTCTCTCTTTGTTCCTCTCTTTCTCTCTTTGTTCCTCTCTCTCTCTTTGTTTCTCCCCCTATCTCTCTCTCTCTCTCTCTTGCTCTTTGTTCCTCTCTCTCTCTCTCTTTTTGTTTCTCTCTCTTTTTGTTCCTCTCCCTCTCTCTCTTTGTTCCTCTCTCTCTCACACTCTCTCTCTCTGTTCCTCTCTCTTTCTTCCTCTCTCTCTCTCTCTCTTTTTGTTCCTCCTTCTCTCTCTCTTTGTTCCTCTCTCTCTCTTTGATCCTCCATCCCTCTCTCTCTCTCTCTCTCTCGTTGTTCCTCTCTCTCTCTCTTTGTTCCTCTTCCTCCTTCTCTCTCTCTTTGTTCCTCTCCCTCTCTCTCTTTCGTTCATTTCTCTATCTCTCTCTTTGTTCCTCTCCCTCTCTCTCTCTCTCCGTCCCCCCCCTCCCGCTCTCTCTCCCTTTGTTCCTCTCTCTCTCTTTGTTCCTCTCTCTCTCTTTCTTCCTCCTTCTCTCTCTCTTTGATCCTCCCCCTCTCTCTCTCTGTTTCTCCTTAACACTCTCTCTCTCTGTTACTGTCTCTCTCTTTGTTCCTCGCTCTCTCTCTCTCACTCTCTCTTTGTTCCTCTCCCTCTCTCTTTGTTCCCCTCTCTCTCTCTTGGTTCCTCTCTCTCTCTCTTTGTTCCTCTCTCTCTCTCTCTTTTTTCTTCTCTCTCACTCTCTCTTTGTTCCTCTCTCTCACTCTCTTTGTTCCTCTCTCTCTCTCTTTGTTCCTCTCTCTCTCTTTGTTCCTCTCTCTCTCTCTCTCTCTCTTTTTTCCTCTCTCTCTCACTCTGTTCCTCTCTGTCACTCTCTTTGTTCCTCTCTCTCACTCTCTTTGTTCCTCTCTCTCACTCTCTTTGTTCCTCTCTCTCTTTGTTCCTCTCTTTCTCTCTTTGTTCCTCTCTCTCTCTTTGTTCCTCCCCCTATCTCTCTCTCTCTCTCTTGCTCTTTGTTCCTCTCTCTCTCTCTCTTTTTGTTCCTCTCCCTCTCTCTCTTTGTTGCTCTCTCTCTCTCTTTGTTCCTCTCTCTCTCACACTCTCTCTCTGTTCCTCTCTCTCTTTCTTCCTCTCTCTCTCTCTTTGTTCCTCGCTCTCTCTCTCTCTTTTTTGTTCCTCCTTCTCTCTCTCTCTCTTTGTTCCTCTCTCTCTCTTTGATCCTACATCCCTCTCTCTCTCTCGTTGTTCCTCTCTCTCTCTTTGTTCCCCTCCCTTTCTCTCTCTCTTTGTTTGTCTCTCTCTCTTTGTTCCTCTCCCTCTCTCTCTCTTTGTTCCTCTTCCTCCTTCTCTCGCTCTTTGATCCTCCCCCTATCTCTCTCTCTCTCTTGCTCTTTGTTCGTCTCTCTCTCTCTTTGTTCCTCTCTCTCACTCTCTTTGTTCCTCTCTCTCACTCTCTTTGTTCCTCTCTCTCACTCTCTTTGTTCCTCTCTCTCACTCTCTTTGTTCCTCTCTCTCACTCTCTTTGTTCCTCTCTCTCTCTCTCTTTGTTCCTTTCCCTCTCTCTTTGTTCCTCTCTCTCTCTTTGTTCCTCTCTCTCTCTCTTTGTTCCTCTCTCACTCTCTTTGTTCGTCTCTCTCTCTCTTTGTTCCTCTCTCACTCTCTTTGTTCCTCTCTCTTTGTTCCTTTCCCTCTCTTTGTTCCTCTCTCACTCTCTTTGTTCCTCTCTCTCTCTCTTTGTTCCTCTCTCACTCTCTTTGTTCGTCTCTCTCTCTGTTTCTCTCTCTGTTCCTCTCTCTCTCTCTCTTTGTTCCTCACTCTCTTTTTCTTCCTCCTTCTCTCTGTCTCTCTTTGTTCCTCTCTCTCTCTCTCTTTGATCCTCCATCCCTCTCTCACTCTCTTCTCTTTGTTCCCCTCCCCCTCTCTCTCTGTTTGTCTCGCTCTCTTTGTTCCTCTCTCTCTCTCTCTTTGTTCCTCTTCCTCTCTCTCTTTGTTCCTCTCTCTCTCACACACTCTCTCTCTCTGTTCCTCTCTCTCTTTCTTCCTCTCCCCCCCTCTCTCTCTCTCCCTCTTTTTTCCTCTCCCCCTCTCTCTTTGTGCATTTCTCTCGCTCTCTCCCTTTGTTCCTCTCTCTCTCTCTTTGTTCCTCTCACTCTCTCTCTCTTTGCTCCTCTCTCTCCCTTTCTTTGTTCCTCTCTCTCCCTCTCTCTCTCTTTGTTCCTCCCTCTCTCTCTCTTTGTTCCTCTCACTTTCTCTCTCTTTGTGCCTCTCACTCTCTCTCTTTGTTCCTCTCACTCTCTCTCTCTTTGTTCCTCTCACTCTCTCTCTCTTTGTTCCTCTCTCTCTCTCTTTGTTCCTCTCTCTCTCTCTCGGTTCCTCTCTCTCTCTCTCTCTCTTTGTTCCTCTCTCTCTCTTTGTTCCTCTCTCTCTCTTTGTTCCTCCCTCTCTCTCTCTTTGTTCCTCCCTCTCTCTCTCTTTGTTCCTCTCACTTTCTCTCTCTTTGTGCCTCTCACTCTCTCTCTTTGTTCCTCTCACTCACTCTCTCTTTGTTCCTCTCACTCTCTCTCTCTTTGTTCCTCTCTCTCTCTCTCTCTCTTTGTTCCTCTCTCTCTCTCTCGGTTCCTCTCTCTCTCTCTCTCTCTTTGTTCCTCTCTCTCTCTTTGTTCCTCTCTCTCTCTTTGTTCCTCACTCTCTCTCTCTTTGTTCCTCTCTCTCTCTCTTGGTTCCTCTCTCTCTCTCTTGGTTCCTCTCTCTCTCTCTCTTTGTTCCTCTCACTCTCTCTCTCTTTGTTCCTCTCTCTCTCTCTATTTGTTCCTCTCTCTCTCTCTCTCTCTTTGTTCCTCTCCCTCTCTTTCTCTTTGGTCCTCTCTCTCTCTCTTTGTTCATCTCTCTCCCTCTTTGTTTCTCCCTCCCTCTTCCTCGCTCTCTTTGTTCCTCCCACTCTCCCTCTTTCTTTGTTTCTCTCTCTTTGTTCCTCTCGCTCGCTCTCTGTTTTTTTCTCGGTCTCTCTCTCTTTGATCCTCCCCCTATCTCTCTCTCTTTGTTCCTCTCTCCCTCTTTCTCTTTGTTCCTCCCTCGCTCTCTCTCCCTCTCTTTGCTCCTCTCTCTCACTCTCTCTCTCTTTGTTCCTTTCTCTCTCTCTTTTTGTTCCTCTCTCTCTTTTTGTTCCTAACTTTCTCTCTCTTTTTGTTCCTCTCTCTCTGTCTCTCTCCTGGTTCATTTCTCTTTCTCTCTCTCTTTGTTCCTCTGTCTCTCTCTCTTTGTTCCTCTCCCACTCTCTCTCTCTCTTTGTTTCTCTCCCTTTCTCTCTCTTTTTTCCTCTCTCTCTCTTTGTTCATTTCTCTCTCACTCTCTCTCTCTTTGTTCCTCTCTCTCTCTCTTTTTGTTCCTCTCTCTCTTTTTGTTCCTAACTTTCTCTCTCTTTTTGTTCCTCTCTCTCTCTCCTGGTTCATTTCTCTTTCTCTCTCTCTTTGTTCCTCTGTCTCTCTCTCTCTCTCTTTGTTCCTCTCCCACTCTCTCTCTCTCTCTTTGTTTTTCTCTCTCTTTCTCTCTCTTTTTTCCTCTCTCTCTCTTTGATCATTTCTCTCTCTCTCTATCACTCTTTGTTCATCTCTCTCTCTCTCTTTGTTCATTGCTCTCTCTCTCTATCACTCTTTGTTCATCTCTCTCTCTTTGTTCCGCCCTCTTTCTCTCTCTCTCTTTGTTTCTCTCCCATTCTCTCTCTCTTTCTTTGTTTCTCTGTCTTTCTCTCTTTGTTCCTCTCTCTCTCTTTGTTCCTCTCACACTCTCTCTCTCTGTTCCTCTCTCTATCTCCCTCTCTTTGTTCCTCTCCCTCTTTCTCTCTCTTTTTTCCTCCCTCTCTCACTCTCTCTCTCGCTCTGTTCCTCTCTCTCTCTTCGTTCATTTCTCTATCTCTCGCTGTTTCTTCCTCTCCCTCTCTCTTTGTTCCTCCCTCTCTCTCTCTTTGTTCCTCTCTCTCTCTCTCTTTGTTCCTCTCTCTCTCTCTTTGTTCCTCTCTCTCTCTCTGTTCCGCTCTCTCTCTCTCTTTGTTCCTCTCTCTCACTCTCTTTGTTCCTCTCTCTCACTCTCTCTCCGTTCCTCTCTCTCACTCTCTCTCCGTTCCTCTCTCTCTCTCCCTCTCCTTGTACCTCTCCCTCTTTCTCTCTCTTTTTTCCTCTCTCTCACTCTCTCTCTCTCGCTCTGTTCCTCTCTCTCTCGTCGTTCATTTCTCTATCTCTCGCAGTTTCTTCCTCGCCCTCTCTCTCTCTCTTTATTCTTCCCTCTCACTCTGTTCCTGCTTCTCTCTCTCTCTTTGTTCCTCCCTCTCTCTCTCTCACTTTGTTCCTCCCTCTCTCTCTCTTTGTTCCTCTCTCTCTCTCTTTGTTCCTCTCTCTCTCTCGTTGTTCCTCTCTCTCGTTGTTCCTCTCTCTCTCTCGTTGTTCCTCTCTCTCTCTCGTTGTTCCTCTCTCTCTCTTTCTTTGTTCCTCTCTCTCTCTCTTTGTTCCGCTCTCTCTCTCTTTGTTCCTCTCTCTCTCTCGTTATCATCTCTCTCTCTGTCTTTTTGTTCATTACTCTCTCTCTCTGTTCCTCTCTCTCTCACTCTGTTCCTCTCTCTCTCTCTTTGTTCCTCTCTCTCTCTCTCTTTGTTCCTCTCTCTCTCTCTCTTTGTTCCTCTCTCTCTCTCTCTTTGTTCCTCTCTCTCTCTCTCTTTGTTCCTCTCTCTCTCTCTTTGTTCCTCTCTCTCTCTCTCTTTGTTCCTCTCTCTCTCTCTCTTTGTTCCTCTCTCTCTCTCTCTTTGTTCCTCTCTCTCTCTCTCTCTTTGTTCCTCTCTCTCTCTTTGTTCCTCTCTCTCTCTCTTTGTTCTTCTCTCTCTCTCTCACTTTGTTCCTCTCTCTCTCTCTTTGTTCCTCTCTCTCTGTTCCTCTCACTCTCTCTCTTTGTTCCTCTCACTCTCTCTCTCTTTGTTCCTCTCTCTCTCTCTCTTTGTTCCTCTCCCTCTCTTTCTCTTTGGTCCTCTCTCTATCTCTATGTTCCTCTCTCTCTCTCTTTGTTCATCTCTCTCCCTCTTTGTTTCTCCCTCCCTCTTCCTCGCTCTCTTTGTTCCCCTCTCTCTCTCTTTGTTCCCCTCTCTCTCTCTCTCTTTGTTCATCTCTCTCCCTCTTTGTTTCTCCCTCCCTCTTCCTCGCTCTCTTTGTTCCTCCCACTCTCCCGCTTTCTTTGTTTCTCTCTCTCTCTCTGTTTTTTCCTCGGTCTCTCTCTCTCTCTTTGATCCTCCCCCTATCTCTCTCTCTCTTGCTCTTTGTTCGTCTCTCTCTCTCTTTGATCCTCTCTCTCTGTTCCTCTCTCTCCCTCTTTCTCTTTGTCCCTCCCTCGCTCTCTCTCCCTCTCTTTGCTCCTCTCTCTCACTCTCTCTCTCTTTGTTCCTCTCTCTCTCTCTTTTTGTTCCTGTCTCTCTTTTTGTTCCTAACTTTCTCTCTCTTTTTGTTCTCTCTCTCTCTCTCTCTCTCCTGGTTCATTTCTCTTTCTCTCTCTCTTTGTTCCTCTGTCTCTCTCTCTCTCTTTGTTCCTCTCCCACTCTCTCTCTCTCTCTTTGTTTCTCTCTCTTTCTCTCTCTGTTCATTTCTCTCTCTCTCTATCACTCTTTGTTCATCTCTCTCTCTCTTTGTTCCGCCCTCTTTCTCTCTCTCTTTGTTCCTCTCTCTCTCTCTCTTTGTTCCTCTCCCACTCTCTCTCTCTCTCTTTGTTTCTCTCTCTTTCTCTTTTTCCTCTCTCTCTCTTTGTTCATTTCTCTCTCTCTCTATCACTCTTTGTTCATCTCTCTCTCTCTTTGTTCTGCCCTCTTTCTCTCTCTCTCTTTGTTCCTCTACCATTCTCTCTCTCTTTCTTTGTTTCTCTGTCTTTCTCTCTTTGTTCCTCTCTCTCTCTCTCTTTGTTCCTCTCACACACTCTCTCTCTGTTCCTCTCTCTCTCTCCCTGTTCCTCTCCCTCTTTCTCTCTTTTTTCCTCCCTCGCTCACTCTCTCTCTCTCTCTCTTTGTTCCCCCCTCTCTCTCTTTGTTCCTCTCTCTCTTTGTTCCTCTCTCTCTCTTTGTTCCTCTCTCTCTCTCGTTGTTCCTCTCTCTCTCGTTGTTCCTCTCTCTCTCTCTCTCTTTGTTCCTCTCTCTCTCTCTCTGTTCCTCTCTCTCTCTCTTTGTTCCTCTCTCTCTCTCTTTGTTCCTCTCTCTCTGTTCCTCTCACTCTCTCTCTTTGTTCCTCTCACTCTCTCTTTCTTTGTCCCTCTCACACTCTCTCTCTGTTTGTTCCTCTCACTCTCTCTCTCTCTCTCTCTGTTCCTCTCTCACTCTCTTTCTTCCTCCCTCTCTCTCTCTTTGTTCCTCGCTCTCTCTCTTTTTGTTCCTTTCTTTCTCTCTTTGTTCCTCCCTCTCTCTTTGTTCCTCGCTCTCTCACTCTCTTTGTTCCTCTCTCTCTCTCTTTGTTCCTCCCTCTCTCTCTCTGTTTGTTCCTCTCTCTCTCTCTTGGTTCCTCTCTCTCACTCTCTCTCTCTTTGCTCCTCCCTCTCTCTCTCTCTCTTTGTTCGTCTCTCTCTATCTTGGTTCCTCCCTCTCTTTGATCCTCTCTCTCTCTCTTTCTTTGTTCCTCACTCGCTCTCTCTCTCTCTCTTGGTTCC